>NW_028263383.1:12502500-12792500 GCF_051168715.1 Poecilia mexicana | reverse complement strand
CAGAACATAGGAACAGAAAGAAATATTTATATCAGTGACCCAATTTAAAAACATCCCTCCAGCAGGAAGCTCCCTGGGGGCGGGATCTACCGCAACAAGTCTATATTATAATTATAATTATTTATGCACATTATACATTTCTGATTCAAGAAATGGTTCCAGTTAGCGAGATTTCTGTTCAAACTCTTGCAGCTTCGCTGCGATGTAACGAAGACAAACATGGATGAATTCACTCCAATTTGATCCGCTTTAGTCCGACTCCGGTCCGCATCCACCCGACTCCGGTCCGCATCCACCCGACTCCGGTCCGCATCCACCCGACTCCGGTCCGCATCCACCCGACTCCGGTCCGCATCCACCCGACTCCGGTCCTCTGGCCTGGAAAGTCCGGTTCGGTTGAGGAGGTGTGAACATGCAGCAGCATGACGGAGTTTTAGTGCCACACTGAGAAAATAAAAATAAAAATTTTGAGAATAAAATTATTATTCTTATAATATCATAACTTTACCCCAAACGACTTTATTCTTAGAATATTACAAATATTCTCATAAATTTATGACTTTATTAGCTTAATTTGGGTAAAGGTAGACAGAAAAAAAGGAATAATCTTCTGGAAATAATGAAATGCTTCCATGTTTGGATCAGCTTCATGTTTTAAATCTATTTTTTGATTTGGATATATCCTGGCTGTGAAGCTTCCGGTCCGATCCGCTCCATCATTCCAGCCTGTTTTTTAACTGCAGGTCTACAGGCGGTGTGTTTGTGGACGGTCCAGGCGTTGTTGGCGTTGTTGACTCTTGGTGAATGTTTACCTCGTTGCGTTTTGTTGCCACAGGAATCCAACGGCGGGTTCTTATCAGGCCGTCGTGTAAAACGGCTCGGCTGTCCAATCAGAGGCCGGCGCCGTTGTCATTAGCAACATTAGCAGGTTATTGATCAGCTTAATGAGCAACATGCCAGCAGAGGGATTTAATCATTAATGCATCGTAATAAATCGTTTCAAACGGATTAAATGAAGAAGTTTTTGGGCATTTTGATATTTTTGTTGTTGAGTGTTTGTAGATTTTAGTTTTTGGGTTAGTTTTTTTATTTAGTCTTTTCAAACCATTTTCATTGTGTTGAAGAAAAGTTGCCAAATCTGCTAAAGGAAAATATTAAATTTTGAGTTATCATCTTGTTTAAACAAAGTTGTAAGAGTAAATTTCCACAAAAAATTAATTTCACATATTTTCATTAAAAACATTTTCTGACCTCAACGTCAAAATTTTTCTGATTTTGAAACTGAGAAATTTTTTTTTTCCCTGATTTTCTCACAAATTTTTCAATTTAGGATCTCAGAAATTTCCAAGTTTTTTTCTAAAACATTTTGGAGATTAATATCAAAATGTCCGATTTTTTTTGCTGACCATTTACTCATTTTTTCTATCTTTAATGGTCCTAATGCCTCATTTTTCTTTCTTTGGCTGAAATCAAAACATTTACTCTATAAAATGTCCCATCAAAAACATTTTTCAAACCAGATTTAATCCCATGTCAATCTCATAAAAAATCTTTCCTTCAATAATTTAATCTGGGATCTCCAGATATAAATGTATTTTTGTGTCCACCTCTCTTCTTTTTCTTTGTTTAGTTTTTTTCACACAGCAGATGAAATAATGACGCTTCGACATGTCTGTCCGTCTCAGAGATTAAAATCATATTATTATATAAACAGGTTTTTGAAAAATCATCTTATTATTGTTTTATTTAGTAAAAAATATTGGCGTTAAGTTCCTGTATTGATCATTAGTGCTAAATGATTCTAGAAACACAATATTCAATATAAATATCTTAGATTAACATGCTAAAAGTGGAAGAAAGCATATTGAGACTTTGGATTTAAATGCAGTAAAATCAGCATGTTGATGCCCTCCATGTGACGCTGCATTGATGCAGTAACTAATGCAATAGGAGCCCCAACCAGCCAAGTACTGAGAGCACAGAAATGAATATACACGTGTTTAAAACATTGATCTTCTATTGATCTGAAGCATTATTTATTTTTCTGAAACACCGAATGCAAGTTTTGATCTCTGTAATATTTGTGTTTTCCTGAGCTGAGTGTCACAGACTCTCTGACTAAAGTTTTCTCAGGTTCTGGGCTCGTCGGGTCAGAGGAAGCCGCTGCGTCCGCCCAGATCCTCCCTCAGGTGATGAGAAGAAGCCGACATGTTGGAGTGACAGCAGAGGCGTCAGGCAGGGAACCGGCGCCGCGGGGCGTCCGGCGGCCGCCCGCTCCCAAACCTGAAAGCAGCAGCTCATTTCGAGTCTTTGTTCAGGGAGACAGATGGGACGATGAAATGTGAGCGTGAGAAAAACCTGCAGAGTTTGGAAATGTGAAAATGACAGGTGGAAAACTAACTGAGACATTGGAATTTTGTACAAACTTTATTAAATACAAGTATATTTGCTTGTTCACACAAAAATAAAACCAATCACATAACACACTGAAAAACACTAAATCATATCAAGTCAATTTGTCCGGTTTCTAGTGCAAATATCTTAGTTCACATGAAATAAGAGAAAACTAACTTATAGGAAATTTTGTAGCCAGAAATAGGAGCTTATTTTAACTAAACTTCTTCTGAATATTAGTAACAAAAAGTATTATTTCTGCTGGGACATGATTTCACCTCTAATGTAAAAAATGTTTAGTTAGAAGTGAAATGATCTGCCAGTGGAATTAGAACTGGGTTGCTAGGCAACAGGCTGGGCTTGGCTGTGGTTGCTAGGTAACAGCGTGAAAGAAGTTAGTAACTCTGCTGCCTTGGTGACCGAGCCGTTCACTAAAATTAAATCATGTCTGTCAGTTATTCTGATGATTAATCAGGTGAAACGACACATTATTTTATACACTTTCAAAAATAATAAAAAATAAATAATTTGAATCATTTTTAACAAGGAAAATGTTTTATTCCCTAAAAGTTGATAACTTTTCAGTCCTTCAATGAACAAAAGAAAAATCTGCAGATAAAATCCTAAAAACATCAAGATGAGAAAATCTCAGCTGCTTCATATCAATGTCTGTTTTATGATGCTTTATGGATCAGCTGAAAACAAAATACACAGAAGAGCAGAAAACATTGTTTTGAGTGTAAAGTTTAAGTAAATATGTTATGAATATTAAAATTAATTTTAAAATGGTGAAACATTAATGATGAAATAAAATGAATCTGTTGAAATGAGTTTCATGTGAATTGAAATAAAGTTGACTGAACATGAAAAATAAAGTTAAAGTGATAAAGATTGTCAGTTGTTCACTCACTGTGGAAAAATGTGTTTACAAAATAAAAAGTGTCTGAAAAATATATTACTAATGTTAAAGAGAGATTTTTTCTCACTTTAATGACCCTGATGTTCTCCCGTATGTGATAGATAACAGAAATGTTTGACCCTGATTCTCTCCCGTACAAGTTAGACAACAGAAATGTTTGACCCTGATGTTTTCCCGTACGCGTTAGATAACAGAAATGTTTGACCCTGAAATGTTTGACCCTGATGTTCTCCCGTACGCGTTAGATAACAGAAATGCTTGACCCTGATGTTGTCCCGTACCCGTTAGATAACAGAAATGTTTGACCCTGAAATGTTTGACCCTGATGTTCTCCCGTACGCGTTAGATAACAGAAATGTTTGAAAGCTGAAACGTTGCAGGTTGAATCGTCTTCATCTTCATCAGGAGGAAGCTGAAGATGATTTGTTTGTTTCTGGTCTGTTTGTCCCTCAGCAGGGAGAAACGACAACATCCTGCTGAGTTTTCATCTCAGTTTCATCTGATGGGAAATGTGTATGAATTTGTGCTCATTTGTTCATAATATATGATGATAATATTACACTGCAAAAACACAAAATCTTACAGAGTATTTTTGCTCTGATTTCTACTAAAATCTCTTAATATGACAAAAATAACTTAGAGGTAACTTTTCAGCAAAATATAGGTGTTTGTTTTATTCCAGCCTGTTGCCTAGCAACCCAGTTCTAGTTCCACAGGCAGATTATTGCTGTTATAACAAAACATTGCCCTTGTTATCATTTTCATTATTGACTTAGAAGGAACTTTTCAGAAAGATACAGGAGATTATTTTAAATAAGTTTAGTATGATATTTGCACCACAAACTAGACTAAAATACTTGGTAATATTTGATGTTTTTGCAGTGTAGATGAATCTGAGTATCTCGTGTTTGTTGAATTATTTCAGGTTCTGGTTTCAGCATGAAGCTTCCTCTGCCTGTTTCTATCAAATGATTAAGTTGACATTAAAACAAGTTGAAACCTGAACAGATTTTTATCTAAATGAATTTTTCTTCTAATCCTAAAGGAAAAAACTCGCTGTTCTTTGTTTCACCAGATTTCAGCAGCTTAATGCTGTTTAATGCTGTGGCTGTGAAAACAGTGAAAATGACAGTTTGAGGTAGATGAGTGTTTCTTTTAGTGAATTGAAGGTTTAAAATGTTTGGAGGAGCCAAGAGGTCAGAGGTCAGCTCTGCACCGGCGCAGACAGAAACAGAAGCTGCTCTGTCTGCAGATTCAGAGTCGGATCCTGTCCAGTCTGAACAGGTGGGACGCGTTCAGGTTTCCATAGAAACAGCACAATGTTTCAGTTTGAATGAAATAGCAAAACGGATTTAAAATCTGAAAGAAAGAAGATCCTGCAGAGTTTTATTGTATTTCCTCTAAACTCAGCAGTTCTTCAAACTATCGTACAGAATCAAAGCATCGATAATGAAGCAGGAAATTCATACAGATTTAAACTTTTTATGCTTTAATATTTGGCTTGGATCTAAACTAGACGCATTGGGAAAAAATAAAATCCCATCCAGAAGATTCAACAGATTTTATTGGGACGTTTTTCTATAAGTAAAAATCTGAAAAGTGTGGTGAGGATTTGAATCATGAATAAAACCCAGTGGAATCTGTAATCTGCAGCTAATCTCTGTAATTTAATCTTAGTATTAATCCAGATGTTGATGAAGATCTCAGAGTTTTACTACAGAATATTAATGAGCAGCTTTCAGCTTCTATGATCCACAAATCTGGAACAAACGTGTAGAAAACTGTAAAGCAGCCGAAACCCTGATTTGAAACCAACTGATTTTGGTTCATAATAACTGGAATATTGATCCATAATTCTGATGGATCAATATATATTAACAATTTTAATGATGAGATTTGACAAAACATCATTGTTTCATAATTCATTGTCGTTTAAGCAGGTTGAACTGACGGGTTGCTGAAATATTTTTGGAAATAAACTGAACAGAAAGTTATGTTCTAAATAAATCCGTCATCTGAACGTAGACTACACTGTAAAAACACTAAACCGAGTATTTTAATCGAGTTCTCAGTGTAAATATCTTAGTTCACCTGAAATAAAACTAAACTAATTTACTGGTAAATTTTCACCAACAAATAGGAGTTTGTTTTAAGTCAATATGTTCTTAATATTGGCAATAAACTTTTAGTTTCTCTGGCAGATTATTTAAATTATCGTAACATTTTTTCATGTTATAAATGAAATATTCAGCCAGTGGAACCAGAACCTTCAAAACTTAATCTCCTTTATCTTGTTTTCTCTTATTTTAAGCGTAATAAAATATTTTCTTTAGAAATTGGACAAATTTATGTTTGTGCAGCTTTTCACATTTAGGTTTAAAATATAATAATAATAAAAACAGATATAATTTCTGTTCTGCTTCACAGTTATGTTTCTGTCAGTCCATCTGATAAAACTCCAATAAAAGCCTGAAATGATAACAGAACAAAATCGATCCAGAAATCATGAGAGCAGCTTCAGCTTCAGCAGCAGCAGCTTCAGCAGCTTCAGCAGCAGCAGCAGCAGCAGCAGCTTCAGCAGCAGCTTCAGCAGCTTCAGCTTCAGCAGCAGCAGCTTCAGCAGCTTCAGCTTCAGCAGCAGCTTCAGCAGCTTCAGCAGCTTCAGCAGCTTCAGCAGCAGCTTCAGCAGCTTCAGCAGCTTCAGCAGCAGCTACAGCAGCTTCAGCTGCTTCAGCAGCTTCAACAGCTTCAGCAGCAGCTTCAGCAGCTTCAGCTTCAGCAGCAGCTACAGCAGCAGCTTCAGCAGCAGCTTCAGCAGCTTCAGCAGCTTCAGCAGCAGCTTCAGCAGCTTCAGCAGCTTCAGCAGCTTCAGCTGCTTCAGCAGCTTCAACAGCTTCAGCAGCAGCTTCAGCAGCTTCAGCTTCAGCAGCAGCTACAGCAGCAGCTTCAGCAGCAGCTTCAGCAGCTTCAGCAGCTTCAGCAGCAGCTTCAGCAGCTTCAGCAGCTTCAGCAGCAGCTTCAGCAGCTTCAGCTTCAGCAGCTTCAGCAGCTTCAGCAGCAGCTTCAGCAGCTTCAACAGCTTCAGCAGCTTCAACAGCTTCAGCAGCAGCTTCAGCAGCAGCAGCAGCAGCAGCTTCAGCAGCTTCAGCAGCAGCAGCAGCAGCAGCTTCAGCAGCAGCTTCAGCAGCTTCAGCAGCTTCAGCAGCTTCAGCTTCAGCAGCAGCAGCTTCAGCAGCAGCTTCAGCAGCTTCAGCTTCAGCAGCAGCTTCAGCAGCTTCAGCTTCAGCAGCAGCTTCAGCAGCTTCAGCAGCTTCAGCAGCAGCTACAGCAGCTTCAGCTGCTTCAGCAGCTTCAGCAGCTTCAGCTTCAGCAGCAGCTTCAGCAGCTTCAGCAGCAGCTACAGCAGCTTCAGCTGCTTCAGCAGCTTCAACAGCTTCAGCAGCAGCTTCAGCAGCTTCAGCTTCAGCAGCAGCTACAGCAGCTTCAGCAGCTTCAGCTGCTTCAGCAGCTTCAACAGCTTCAGCAGCAGCTTCAGCAGCTTCAGCTTCAGCAGCAGCTTCAGCAGCTTCAGCAGCTTCAGCAGCAGCTTCAGCAGCTTCAGCTTCAGCAGCTTCAGCAGCTTCAACAGCTTCAGCAGCAGCTTCAGCAGCAGCTTCAGCAGCTTCAGCTTCAGCAGCTTCAGCAGCTTCAGCAGCAGCTTCAGCAGCTTCAACAGCTTCAGCAGCTTCAACAGCTTCAGCAGCAGCTTCAGCAGCAGCAGCAGCAGCAGCTTCAGCAGCTTCAGCAGCAGCAGCAGCTTCAGCAGCTTCAACAGCTTCAGCAGCTTCAACAGCTTCAGCAGCAGCTTCAGCAGCAGCAGCAGCAGCAGCAGCTTCAGCAGCTTCAGCAGCTTCAACAGCTTCAGCAGCAGCAGCAGCAGCTTCAGCAGCAGCAGCAGCAGCAGCAGCTTCAGCAGCTTCAGCAGCAGCAGCAGCTTCAGTAGCTTCAGCAGCTTCAGCAGCAGCAGCAGCTTCAGTAGCTTCAGCAGCTTCAGCAGCAGCAGCAGCTTCAGCAGCTTCAGCAGCTTCAGCAGCAGCAGCTTCAGCAGCTTCAGCTTCAGCAGCTTCAGCAGCTTCAGCAGCTTCAGCAGCTTCAGCAGCTTCAGCAGCAGCAGTTACAGCAGCTTCAGCAGCTTCAGCTTCAGCAGCTTCAGCTTCAGCAGCTTCAGCAGCTTCAGCAGCAGCTTCAGCAGCAGCTTCAGCAGCTTCAGCAGCTTCAGCTTCAGCTTCAGCAGCAGCTTCAGCAGCTTCAGCAGCTTCAGCAGCTTCAGCAGTTACAGCAGCTTCAGCAGCTTCAGCAGCTTCAGCAGCTTCAGCTTCAGCAGCTTCAGCAGCTTCAGCAGCTTCAGCTTCAGCAGCTTCAGCAGCTTCAGCAGCTTCAGCAGCTTCAGCAGCTTCAGCAGCAGCTTCAGCAGCAGCTTCAGCAGCTTCAGCAGCTTCAGCTTCAGCTTCAGCAGCAGCTTCAGCAGCTTCAGCAGCTTCAGCAGCTTCAGCAGCTTCAGCAGTTACAGCAGCTTCAGCAGCTTCAGCAGCTTCAGCAGCTTCAGCAGCTTCAGCAGTTACAGCAGCTTCAGCAGCTTCAGCAGCTTCAGCAGCTTCAGCTTCAGCAGCTTCAGCAGTGATTACCTGAGTCTGGAAGGTGGAGGGCAGAGGGATGAAGGCCGGCTTCCTCCTCTTCCTCCTCGTTAGTTAGGAATTTGTTTACCCTCTGTCTCAAGCTGTGACCTGTAATGGAGCACCAAGCCTCTGGTCAACACTGGATTACCCAACAGCCTCTCCACCTACACACACACACACACACACACACACACACACACACACACACACACACACACACACACACACACACACACACACACACACACACTAGAACAGAGTGGAGCACTTCCTGTGAATACGCAGTGTTTCTTTAGAAAACAAAGATCTGGATTTAACTTTTCAAACTGAAGAGAGAAAACAGGAAATGACCTCAGTAAAAGTAAAAGTATTTATTTCAAAAAGTTACTCAACTAAGCAGAACTAGTTACTATCCGCCTTTACTTGTTATAAATAAGATAATCTGCCAGTCAAACTAGAACTGGGTTGCTAGGTAACGGGGTGGCTTGGCTGGGGTTGCTAGGTAACGGCACAATGCCCGAAAAGCTGGGCCTTTTGTTATTAATATTAACAAATTACTGACTTAAGTTAGTTTTGTATAAATTCAGCTGAACCAAAAATCCTAGGTTAGATTAGATTTGGTGTTTTGCAGTGTGTTTCTGTTCTACAGCCGATGGATTCATCAGGTTCTGATCCGTTTTAGAAAACTGGCTGCTGAAAAAAGAAACAACAGGTTTATAGTTAAACCAAAAATCAAATCATCATTAAATAAAGATAATCAGTGAACACGACCGGATCCGACATTCTGCTGATGATTAAATGTTTCCTGACTTTCTCCTCAGAGATGCAGGGCTGAGTCGTCCTCCAACATGGAGGGAAACCCGGAGCTGCTTTTGGACCCGACCGGAGCCGAGATACACCTGTTTGAAGAACAGGAGTTTCTGCCTGTTTGCTCTGCAGTAAAAACTCTCTGCAGCCACCAAACCTGCAAACATGTTCAGGAAAACGGCGAAACGTTTTGGTCGATGGAAGAATCACAAAAACGGTTTCAGTCATTTAAACAGAATGGATTTCATATTTCTGCTGATTTTAAAGGAAACCTGTTATACAAAATTCACACTTTGCTCATTTTTGTTCTTCTATTTGGATCTGCACTGTTTCAAAACCCCAAACCGGTTCATGTCTGGAAAAACCTCCAAATGTTTCAGTCGCAATTGATTGGCACTGCGCCTGTTACCTAGCAACCCCAGCTGAGTTCCACCTGTTGCCTAGCAACCCCAGCTGAGTTCCACCTGTTGCCTAGCAACCCCAGCTGAGTTCCACCTGTTGCCTAGCAACCCCAGCTGAGTTCCACCTGTTACCTAGCAACCCCAGCTGATCTCCACCAATTGGTCAGCTGGTTATCCCCCTGCTGTACAATGGCTCCTGGATTTATTGTCGACTCACCATCCAGAAACCACTTGCTGCATTCTGGCTGGTTGTGCAGGAGGCTCCACTAATGCTTTTCAAAGCTGTACAGTTGTATAATTGTGAATCTGTAAACGTTGTGTAATATTTAATATTTAAGTCCTTATCCTTATTTATTAATATTTTAGCACCTTGTTAACAGGTTTTATCAGTATGTCCTGGTGCATCCAGCCCTTTAAGAACATTCCTGACCTTGATCTGATCCAGAATGAAATGAGCTTGACGGATGCAGGTGGATGTAAAGCAGAGCTGAAAGGTGCGGCTGCAGAGGAGTGGGCGGAGTCAGGTGATGACAGCACAGAGCAGCTGATGAATTATGGGTCTTCTGGCATGAAGACGGCTCGTACGGTTGCACAAAGTCAACTTCTGAGGAGGGAGTTTCCTCCAAAACGTCGCTCACTGGAAAAACACGGCGGCTCTGAAACAAAGAGCAAACAGACGAGGATGAATAGACGACCTCCCTGAGCGTCTGGCAGCGCCGAGGAGTGGCGAGTGAAAAGCAAAGAGAAATATTCGCTCTGGCATTTTCTACTGTGGCAAAGTTTACTGTCCTATAGAGGCAGCAGGTGAGACCAACAGACGGGACCGGCTCACGTTTTCACCCACAGCGCCTGAAGGCAGCAGGACGACGATGAGGAACACTGCAAAACACTAAATGTTACGTTTATATGGTGAAAATCAGACTACAATAAGACAAAAATAATTTACAAGGAACTTTTCAATAAATATGGGAGCTTGTTTAAAGTCAATAATTCCTTATTACAGATAAAAACTATTTCACTTATAAGATATTTTCCCATGTTATAATGAAATAATCAACCAGTGGAACTAAAACTTTTTCTCAGTATTAAACGTCTGACTTTATTTTGCTGAAAAGTTACTTGTAAATTATTTTGTCCTATTTCAAGTCTGTGAAGATATTTGATGTAAAATCTAGGCAGAAAAAAGTTGTTACATGAACTGAAGACTGAGTGACGATAAAAGTTGATTTTAATGTGAAAGTTTAGACAAAAAGTGAAACGTTTTGGTCCGAAACCCTGGAAAACGTTTTCACTTCGCCGCCGATCAGCTTTTGGTCCTTCTGTAAGAACCGGGTCGTTGATTACAGAACCGGGTCGTTGATTACAGAACCGGGTCGTTGTCACAAAGACAGATCGCTCTGTCGACATGACTCTACCTGTTGACCCGCCTTATTTATTTGGCTACCATGACGACAGCCATGATGCGCAGGGCGGCATCTTTCTCCACCGTGACGTTGAGAGGAAGATCTGTTAGGAACATGAAGGAAACTTTCACAAAAAGAGGAAAAAACCCTGAAAATTAAACTTTAATTCATTTAAAATAATCTACAAAATACTGACACATTAGCAAAAATCCAACAGTAAATTTGAGAACATTTATTTTTGATTTTAACAGGAAAAACACTAAATTCTACCAGGTATTTTTAACATGATTTCTACTGAAAATATTTCAGGACACTTTAAATAAGACAAAATTAACATAAAGTAAATTTTCAGGAGGAAATATCAGCTTGTTTTAAGTCAATAATTCCTTAAAAAATCTCCCTCTTCTTATTTAAAATTTCACATCCAGACAAATCATTTCTATCCATCGCTCAGAAAATGTGGATTAGTTTTAAAAGAAAGCTAAATATTTCTTTGTTCTGTATTTCCTCTTTTGCTCTCTGTAAAGATATGAATATTTTTACTTTCTTCCTATCATCCTACCACTTCCTGTTTTCTTCTTCTTCGTTTCCAGCAGTTGTAACTTCCTGTTGTTGATCATGTGACTCATGATGTGTACAAACTGTTTCCTTTAAGTTTTACAAAATAAACTTATTTCATTACGACCGAAAAGCCCCTTATCTTAACACAGAAACGTTTTTAATGAAACATTTTTTTATTTGTGTCTCCATTAAAGCTGCAGTTTTAACTTTTAATAAAAATATATTTTTACATAGGTCACCAGTTTATGACACAGATGATCTGTGAAAAAAATCTAATTTTTTGTTTTCTCCCAGTACTAAACAGAAACAACAAATCAGAGCCAGGAGGCGGGTCTTAGTGCTGTCAATCACCCTCCTGGTGGCGCCGCTCCTCCCATCTCTCCTTCTCCATGTTGTTTTTTGCTAGTGTAGCAAATAAATGGTGAGCTGTTTCTCCTCTATTAGCACATTTAGCAGTGAGTACATGAGAATGAGTGACAGCGCTAAGCCCCGCCTCCTAGCTCTAATTGGTTCATTTCTTCAGACAGTAATATTAGCTCATGTAGCAGATCGATCTGCTCTCAGATTATCTGTCTCATAACAAACATGGAGACAGTTTGAATAAATATGTAAAAACTTATTCTTTATAAAGTTAAAAACTGCAGTTTTAAATTTATTTCCATAATTCCAATTTGCATAATTTTATGGTCAATAGAAACACGACAACTTCTGGTTTTGATTGTGTGAAAGAACTGCAGAGAAAGGCATGAGGACTTTAGAAAGCTGATAAATTGAGTTTAAAGATCAGAGGAAAGTGTTTCAGTGGAACCACAGAACCAGAACCGGGTTCAGATCTGTGCAGCGTAGACATTCAGGTTCCAGATCCGACCCAAAGCGCTGCGGCGCTTCGATCGCTGAGATTCATGGAGCAGAGAACGCTTTGATGTGGCCCAAAACGGCTTGTAAAACGGGGGATCCTGCACTTTACGTGTTACTGATGCTGTCCAGACACCAGAGAGGGAGGGTGTGTGTGTGTGTGTGTGTGTGTGTGTGTGTGTGTGTGTGTGTGTGTGTGTGTGTGTGTGTGTGCGCGCGCGCACAGACCACTGGGACTGTAGAGGTTCATGTCTGTCAGCCCAGTGTTATAAAAAGTGATGTAAACATTGAAGGAGTCTGGAGGAACAGACTCGGCTCTCAGGAGCTTTATTCACACATTCACTCAATCTGGACAATTTTCAAGTTTTTTTGTTTTTCAAAATTTTTTACACAGATTTGGCTAAAAAAAAGACCAACTCTCACCACATCATCGTATTCATCAGTTTTTCATTTGTACATTTTCCCTCTGTGCTAATTTCATATAAACTGGACGTAAATATATAAAAGATAATTTTTCTCTGTCAGATGGAAATCAGGTCAGACATTTCCTGTTCTGGGTCAGTCAGGAAAAATATTCATATAAAAAAACAACTTTCTTATTATTTTCAGATCAAATGAATGAACCAACATAACTGTCCCTTTAAAGGATTTGGGAAAGCCCAAATGATGATGATGTCATAGCTTTGTGAGCTCCTGATTGGTTAATCACAACATTCGTGTTTAATCTATAATCTGTAAACATGGATCTTCCTGTCATAAATCAAAAGGAATCAGAAAAGATTTCAGGAAGGGAATCGTAGAATCGCAAACTAAACACACGGTTATAATAACCATAAAACATAAACAGGTGATTTATTTCTGTGGCACAACAACAACATGGTGCTTAGCAGAAGCTAATGCTAACATGCTAACTTCAACCATGCTGACATCCACCATTTAATAACACAACACATATAAAAGCGTTAAACAGAATCAGTTTTACCCCGCAATGCATTCTGGGTAAAGAATAACCAATGTGAGGAAGCAGGAAGGCTGCGTTAACAGTCTTCCCCCACTTCAAAATAAGAGCATGAATATTAAACTACTGACGACTTGGAGATTTTTTAGCAGTCAACAACCAAATCTTCAACACAAAACTTTATTCAGCTAAAAGTTTAAGAAGAAGCCAAATTAAATACATTTATTTTTAAAATTAAAGTAAAGAAGCTAAGTGCACTAAATTATTTCAAATTTAGCAAAAACGCTAAAAGAAAATTTAGATTGGCTTATAGCAGATTGGAGGAAATGTTCCCATCACTGATTTCCATGAATCTGGCTCCTATTCACGTACGGAGAAACAAAAGTGCCATTTGTCCAAACATTTGTGCAGGTTTAAACGCCATGGAAAAGTTCGGCCATCTTGAACAGGTTCTGGTGCTGAACGTGTGAATCAAACCCAGAACTAAAGAGCTGGTTCTGATCCGACATCTACTGAAAGACCAATCAGCAGACAACATGCAACAGAAACACGAAAACAGTTTGTAAATGTCACCTTGAGATTTTACTCTGAGCTGTGATCAAACAGAAAATCTGAAGGAAAAATTGGGAAGATGCCATTAGCAAATAAAATAGAAAATATAATTTAAACAACATTTAAATAAAAACTGGCTTGCGAAGATGTTTTCTAAATGGTCAGAAAAACATCAAGAAATCAGATCAAAGTGAGTTAAAAAGATTTAAACTTCAATAATTTTTAGTTATACAAACATCTGATCTCAGTGAAATGGCGAATAATCTGAAATCTGACTAAAATAAAATCTGAAGCTAGAGTTTAGGGTGATGACTAGGAGGCTTTTCAATCCGAAAGACTCTGAACTTGTTGGGTTTTTAAAAAAACGAAACTCACAGCTTCCTGTTTTCTCCGTACATTTGGAGAAAGAAGATCAGATACGGAATAGAAAAAAGCCGCGGACTGAAACAGAACGTTAAATAAAAAACTTCCTCAGCAAAGCCAAATATGTAAAAGAAATATTTTTAAATTGTGCTGGATATAAATATATATATCATTTTGTTTAAAATGTTACACTAATGCATAATTTTTACAGTGAACTGTAAAAATGGAAACTGGCACTTTAAACTATGAAGCTTCATTAAAGCAATGCTGTGCAGAAAACAAGAATTTGTAAAATATTAGATAATGTGTTAAGTGGGAAAAAATGACTCCAAAGTAACTAGAAGCTTATTTAAGCATCGTAGTTTGTTTAAGTGAGACATTTTTACTTTTACTTTGTGTTTTAGCTGTTTCTAAAAGCAAACTAAGTTCTAATAACGAGCCATTTCAAAAACCTCTGGAATGAAAAGTCACAAATAATACCCATTGCCTAGCAACCACAGCTGATCTCCAGCATGTTTGGTCAGCTGGTTTTCCCCCTGCTGTACAATGGCTGCCGGAAAACATGAGTTTGTTGTTGAGTCACCATCCAGAAACCACTTGCTGCATTCTGGTTGGCTGTGCGGGAGGCTCCACTAATGCTTTTCAAAGCCTTTAAGGTGCAGAGACAGAAAGACGTCGAAAAAATGTTGGATTTGTGTTTGCACTTCCTGCAGGCAAAGCAACACGTAGAGCGGTGATTCTGACAGATGCTCTAATGCTTAAGCTAACGGCTATCATGCTAAATTACATGCTGAGTGTGTGTGAAACACACCGGGGAATCCTTTATCTGAGCAATCAGCTCAACAGAGATAAAGAGTTGTTACTGCAGGCATAAAACTCCTCATTACAAAGGGAGTCGCTCCGCCGCTGCTCACAGGCCACTTCTTAGATCCACCAGGTGAAAATTATTCATTCACACACGGCTCACCATAACAGGCCAGAGAGCAGAGAGCAGAAGCAGAGCGAGTCGAGAGTCTAGAGACGGATTGCTGGGAGTTTGGTGTACTTTGGCAGGGAGCCGCGTCGGAGCCGGGCTGCAGAGCGTAGATCACCGAGGTCAGGGCCAGTGCAGCTCACTCTGACGCTGATTGTCAGCATCCATCTGACCACTTTATAACTCTTGGCTGTTCCTGCTAAAGGTCCTAATGCATTCTCTTTGACCTCTGAGGCGTAAATCAAATATCTGGCCTCAGATCTCACCAAGCTGAGATTCAGAGACGGAGCGCAAACCTGAGAGAAAAAAGGATCAAATTAAACCTGAACGGTTCCTGCAGAAGAACCAAACAGCCGGGAAGAGGAAGGCCCAGGACCGGACTGGACTGGACCGGACCGGGTCAGGAGGAACCGGGACAAAATGCAGATTATTACAACTTTTATTTCAGCCGATAAGAACAAATTATCGTTTCCCTCTGCTGGGAGGAAGAGATTTCCCTCCACTGTCGCCTCATGCTTGATTAGGAGACAATAAACATCTGCAGGTTTCCTAAAATGTAAAACTTCAAACCAGTCAGTAGATTATAATCTGTTGGATTATTAAAACTCATTCAGATTGCATTTACTGGTGCAAACTAAACTAAGATAAGCTAAACTGAACTAAACTAAACTAAGCTAAGCTAAACTAAGCTGAACTAAGCTAAGATAAACTAAACTAAGCTAAACTAAGCTGAACTAAACTAAACTAAGCTAAGCTGAACTAAACTAAGATAAACTAAACTAAGCTGAACTAAGCTAAACTAAACTAAGCTAAGCTAAACTAAGCTGAACTAAGCTAAGATAAACTAAACTAAGCTAAACTAAGCTGAACTAAGCTAAGATAAACTAAACTAAGCTACACTAAGCTGAACTAAGCTAAACTAAGCTAAGCTAAACTAAGCTAATCTAAACTAAGATAAACTAAACTGAACTAAGCTAAGCTACACTAAGCTGAACTAAGCTAAACTAAGCTAAGCTAAACTAAGCTAATCTAAACTAAGATAAACTAAACTGAACTAAGCTAAGCTAAACTAAGCTGAACTAAGCTAAGATAAACTAAACTAAGCTAAGCTGAACTAAACTAAGATAAACTAAACTAAGCTACACTAAGCTGAACTAAGCTAAGCTAAACTAAGCTAATCTAAACTAAGATAAACTAAGCTAAACTGAACTAAGCTAAGCTAAACTAAGCTGAACTAAGCTAAACTAAACTAAGCTAAGCTAAACTAAACTAAGCTAAACTAAGCTGAACTAAGCTAAACTAAAATAAGCTAAGCTAAACTAAGCTAAGATAAACTAAGCTAAGCTAAACTAAGCTAAACTAAGACAAGATAAGCTAAACTAAACTAAGCTAAACTAAGACAAGATAAGCTAATCTAAATTAAGCTAATCTAAACTAAGATAAACTAAATTGAATTGAATTAGAATAATTTGAACTAAATTCAATTGATTGAATCTGCTCTGATTGAACTTGAATATAATAATAGTGAAATGGACAGATAACAAAGCATTATTTTAACTAAAGTAAAATGAATTTATAGTGAATTTTGTTTCAAAATAAATGAGTTTATTAAAATGAACTGACACAAATGAAATGAAATTGAACTGAATTTAATTTTGATTGAAACTACATTTTCTTTAAATTGAAAATAAATTAACTAATATAAATGAAATAAACTGAAGTGAATAGAATTCAATGGAACTGGAAACTGAACTATAAATAAAACAGTCTTTTAAACTAAAATTAATTGAACAGGATATAATTTTATCAAGCTAACTGAACTGAAATAAATTAATCTAAATTAAATTAATGACATTTGATGGAACTGTGACATGAAATGTAAATAAAACTGCATCCTTTATTGAACTGAACTGAGTTTGACTTAACTGAATTGAAATGTGAGTCATAACTGAACTGAACTGAAGAATTTAATTTAAATAAATCCAACTAAGTTGAAGAAAGTTCAATTTGATGGAATTAGTGTCAGATTTATGAACTGAACTGAATCATAAATTAATCACTTTGTTATGAATTGAACTGAACTGTTCCAAACTGAACTGAATTGTTCAGTTCATTTCCATTAAAGTGAATGGAAATGAACTGAACTGTAAAAAAGAAGCTGAAGAGAAACATGACATCCATTTCTCTTTACTGCCAGAAAAATAAAACCAATTTAAAACTCACCCATAAAACAAATATTAACAAATAATAATAATAATAATAATAATCAACTTGAAGCTAAACATTTATCATAAATGATGAGATTATGTCAACGTCTGACAAGTTTTCAAAGTTCCACAAAAACAGATTAAGATGTAAATCTTAATCTCAGTTAATCTAAATAGTTCATTTTGTAGTAAATCTCATAAATCTCGGAACGTTAACGCTCATCTGGTTTCATCATTTTAACGTGACGCGGTCAGCAGGAAGCAGCAGAGAAGCTGCAACGCTGCGTGTTTTTACAGTGCATCCCGGCGCTCAGGTGTGTCCAACAGATTTATTCTCTCCTGGACAAACATGGCGTCCAGGAGCCGTCCTCCCTCCTGAAATACAGCAGGAAGGTCGCAGCAAATCCATCACAACAACACCGAGGTAGAATTAGATAAATAATCATCATAATGGCGGCGGCCTGCTCCGCTTTCTGGATGCTCCGTGTCGTCGTGCCGTGATTGCCAGAAACTCCGCTCTCAGCATTCCCAGCATTCCCATGCAGCTCTTGACCCCTGACAGCCTTAAATTATTAACATTCCCATATGGGATAAATCCCCTGATCGCCGCTCGCAGCAACGTTTTCATGTGTTTCTCATTCCAACCAGGAGAGAAATATCTGATTTCTAATCTGAGTCTGTGTCTGCGCTAAAAGTCCCCGAAAGCATCACAAATATAAAACAAGTTTACAATTCAGACAGAGGCGCTCATAGCGCAGTGAGGCCAACAGGGGGCAGTAGTTCACCTCGCTGTGCTGCTGCTGCTCTGACAGCATTCAGCAGCATTAGAACAAAGCGTTATGAATGGGCCCCAATTCATCTCAATTAATCGGAGGGCCCGGCCCATTAGCTGTCAGGCGCTGGACGATCCGGTCCGTGTGAGAAAGACGGACGGCTCAGAGCGCAGGCAGGTGAGGGAGCTGCAGGTCCAGCAACGCCCCTGGGATGTGACTCCACATCCATCCACCGGCTTCGCTTTTTGGACGCTTTAAGCATTTAAAGTCAAATTTCAGAACAAAAATCTTTTCTCTAGTAAATGAACAAACTCCTGTTGGAGGCGAAGGATTGAAAAGTTGAGACTAAATTAAAACATCACAGGAAAGTTAAACATTTATCCACACCAGTCCAGTTCAGTCCGTTTGATCTGAATCCAGTCCGTTTTTCTAGAAAGTCCGGTTTGTTTGGGGAGGTGCACTGCAAACACATAAAATCTCACCAAGTAATTTTCTAGTTCAAATATCTTAGTTGACTTCAAATGAAACTAAATTATAAGTAACTTTTCAGCAAGAAATAGGAGCTTATTTTATGTCAATAATTCCTTAATATTGATGAAAAAGTTCCAGTTCCATTGGCAGATTATTGTATTAGTAACAAAGAAAAATGTATTATTATAAGTGAAATAATCTAATTGAATTAAAACAAATTTCATCAATATTAAGGAGTTACTGGTGTAAAAGAAGCTCTTATATCTTACCAGAAAGTTACTTATAAGAAAATTTTGTTTTATTTTATGTTTAAGAAGATATTAGCACTAGAATTACTTGGTAAGATTTTGTGTTTTTGCAGTGTGTGAACGCCAATCGACCTCTGACCTCTGGTCCTCCAAACCTCGGTCTGGGTTCGGTTGATGTGAACGCCAAGCGGACCGGAGACCACTCCACCAGCAGGAAGTAGACTACAGCACAGGGCATTCTGGGTAAATACAACCAAAGCTAACGTGCTAGCCTAGCTCTGGTAGCAGAAATGGCTCCTGGTCTTTAGCCTAAAGAGAAATCCTCCAACCACTAAAATCCTCCATCTTGTTTCCATCTGGTGAAACAGGAAGTTGCTCTCAGTGTCTTCAGAGGTTTTTGTGTCGTTTCCTTCAGTGGTTCTTGGTGCAGCGCCCCCACAGGCCAGGAGGGGAACAGGCTGGTTTGACTCAGAGCCACAGCAGCTGGAGGTGGAGCAGATGATGGAGTTCTGGGTCCAGTAGAACCGGGTCGACCGGACTGAAGGAGGGAAACAGAGTAAATGCTCAGAATTAAACAATAAATGAAAGCTTGAAGGAGGATTATAGACAGGTTAACATTTTAGAAATGTTAAGGTTTGAGTCAAAATGTTCATTTTAACTTTAAAGTTAAAGTTAAACCTCAAATTCTGAATTCAACACATTTTCTTACTTGGCAGAATCGTCTTTTCTGACTTGAATTTAAGTCTCAGGGTTTTGAATTTTCCTGACAGAACAGGCTGTTAGATTTTAGATCTGAACATTTATTTCCTCTGAAGATGTTTCTGCAAAACTTTAATTTAGTTTAATTAATATCACTTTGATTTGGTGAAATATGAAGGAATATATTTCTACTAAACTTTAACTTCCAGATGCTGCTTCAATATTTCAACATGATGTTCTTCCTCTATGATGATGTCTATACATATATAGATCTGTAAGTTAACTTGTTTTATTTCAAGTGAATTCAGACATTTGGTAAGACATTTCTTCCCCCTCAATTATTTGACAGTAATGAATGTGATGATTAATGTTTTCTTCAAAGTACAGGATAGAAATATTCAAATGTCTGAGGCCTCTTTTGTTAAATAAAAACAGTTTTTTTGCGTGTGAGAACAAAGGTCAAAGTTCAGAAGTGTTCAGACACTGACGTTTCCCAGAGGATTTGAATATTTCTGCCACTAGTGGAGAATTTATTTTTAAGTGGGATGAATTTGTCTGAGAAGCATTCAAATTGCTTTTTCATTTCCATACTTTGAGTTTCATGTTCATGACGCTTTTCCCGCTCTGTTTGGAGCCGGTTCTGAAACAACTTCAAACTCTAAAATCCTCTTCAAACAGAAGAAAATCTCTTCTTCTCATCCTCCTCTCCTCGTTTCTTTTCTTCTCACGTTCTGCTCTGCCATCTCAAACGGCTCCTAATGGTTTCTGGTAGATCAGGCCGCGGTTTCGGCGGCGCCGCCAAGTCAAACGCAGAGCGGCTCCTGAAGTCGCCTCGGCCCAAACAGACAGCTAATCCTGCTGCTGCGGCGGCCGGGGCGCAGCGATCAGCTGCAGCCGGTCAAAACAGGCAGCAGTGGAGGAGGGGGGGCAAAGGTCAAATCTACACAAGGATTTGAGGCTTCATCATTATCACGAAACAGCAGCTCTGAGAAAGAGACGCACTGAAAAAACTCAGAAAATTCACTAAATCTTCATCACATCTGTATTTTTTTGTTTTATTTAAATAAATGATAATTATATCAAAATGTGACAGAAACTTGTGTGGGATTTAAACGACAATCTGGTCCAAACAACAGAGAATCTTTTGTTTATCGTCATAAAGTTCTTTTGATAAGAATCTTGATTTATTGTTACAATAAACGCAGATTAATCTGGAACACTGAGCTGGTTAGAGTTTCTGTACCATAAACATGAAACTAACCAACATCTTGAATTGTAACGACTGGAGAAAATATAACATTTCAATTACTGATTTTTTGATTTCATGATGTAAAGCATTTAAACTGCATTGTTGCTGGAATGTTCAATACTAATAAACTTGATTGATTGATCAGCTGTTTTTATCCGGCTCCTCCCACAGGAATGCTCCCTTGTTTTTCCCATTTTGAGGAAATGAGTCAGTTATAAACAGGAAGTGATGGAGGATGAAATAAAATGAACATTTATTTTATGCTAAGTGTTAATGATGCCAAGAATTATCTAATTTTTTTATTACTGTGGGATTTTTCCACATTGGTCCCAAAATACTGACATGCAATAAACTCAAATTAAAGGTTTTATGTTTATGGTTAATTAAGAATTTATTTTATTGTGTTTTACAAATTCTTTAGTAAAAAATTTTAATGTTGCTAACGGAGCTGTGTTATGAGTTATGTCAACAGTCAGTTTTCTGATAAACAGTAGAAAGAGAATCTGACTCCCAAAAATAATCCCAACTTAATAACACAAACATTTAAATGAGACTTGAAAACGTTCGAAACAAAATGAAAAACGTTTTGAATGAGTCACTTTTTTCTTTACTGAGAATAATAAAATAAATTTGGTTTTAATTTCTTACAGTTTTAGTTAGAAAGTGGAAATGAAGCTGCTGTTGCTAGTGAGGCCAGCTAGCTGCTAACCTGCAGAATGCTAATAACAATCATTTATTAATGATGATTTTTCTCCTTTGGATTTTGATCCAGTTCTGCTTTGCTCGTGTTTCTGGGTCTTCCGGGTCCGGTCTGGTCCGGTCCCAGATCCGAGCAGCAGCTTTTAGACCAGCAGGAAATGCTAAATGTTCCAGGAGCCACTTCCTGTTTGTGAGGATTTTTATCAGCTAATTATTTCCTTTTGACAGGAGAACGCAGCGGCTCCAGAAAATCCACCATTTAATACATAATTACACTAAATGTTACAAATCTACATCTTTATGTTGCTGCTCTGAGCAAATCTGCTGGATTAACTCTGGATTATTCTGTTGCTTTACCAACAGATCATCTAGTTCTGGTTTCAGATCTTTACTGAATCATTTGAATGATTTTCCTTTTAAACCTTCATCAGTCGTGTTACCCAGCAGGAAGCAGACGGTTTGTTTCTGTCAGGATCAGATATGAAGGAACACAAACCTCCAGGTTTAGGATTAACTAAACTAAACTAAACGTTTCCATCAGAACTGAAGCAAAATGGAAAGGTGAGTTGGTCCTCTGCACTTTTTCATGACCGGCTGGGATGACGTTTTTTTTTTTTTTTTTTTTTTTTTTTTTTTTTTTTGGATGAGTTTAAAACTTTTAAAGCTTTAAATTGTTTTCACATCAGACCGATTTCTCCCACGAAAAATACTTTACTTTGCATTAATTTGTGGGAAGCCTGAAATATCCATAAAATAAAATGCATCAAGTTTGGAAAACAGAAAATGCTTAAAGTTTGAGTTCAGTGCAACTTTCATGTTGCACTGAAGGGAAGTGATGTGCAGTTTTTGGTAACTTTTATTTTGTACCAAAATGTGTTGAGAAAAGGAGAAATCCTCCAAAACATATTTTATATTATTACTCCACCTTGCATTAAAACACTTTAAGCATTAAAACATGAGAAAAGTGAGGAACAGAAAGTAAATCCTGCAGAGATTAAGCCGCATCAGGCGACAAACTCAGGCCGTTTTTTCATCTTTTTGGTGACAGCGAAATGCGGCCAAGCTGCTGAGCAACATGTGCACAAATTTGATGAAAACTGCGCAGCCAGGCCGACCGCAGAGATGCTGGCAGGAACCGACAGGCTGTGAAGGAGCCGAGGCTCTGCAGCGGCGGAGCGGCGAGAATCCCGCAGCAACAAGCGCAGTTAGCGGCGGCTTTCCTATCGCCTGCTGCAGCGCAGTGTGTGTGTGAATGTGTGTTCATCGCTGCATTCGCTACACACACACACACACACACACACACACACACACACACATACACACACACACACACACACACACACACACACACACACACACACACACACAGCAGAGGCCCTTAAGCAGCGCAGTGTGTGTTCTCTGCAGCTCACTGCTTTATGAAACAACAAAAATCTCGATCTGAAATTAGATTCAATTATCAGTTATTACACAAATCGATAAGGCAAAAAGTCCTTGTTTTTTATCTATTATTTTCTAATAAAACTACAGAACAAGAAATGTTCAACTACCAAAAGTTTAAAGTTTTAAAATAGAAACATTTTAGAAAAAAATCTGAGAATCTGAGATTAAAAACTGATTTATTTTAATAAGAAAAACGGGAGACCGCGAAACCAAGGCAGCAAAAACAAGTTATTAAAAACATGTTACTTAAAAAAAAACAGATCCGAGAATTAAATTCATCTTTTTCATTTATTTAGCCTTTATGTTTTATTAGTGTTTATTCCCATTGCTTTATTTTTCAGATTTATTTATTTTTACTTTAAGTGTGAAACAAGTTATAATGCATAAATATAATAATTTTATTATGACAAATTATGTAAGAATTACAATATAATAATGATATAGACTTGCTTATGTTATTTACTCTGTTTATACAAATTCATGTTATAATCCTTAAATTTTAAACCATAATCCTAAAAACATAAAAATTAATAATAATAATAATAATAATAATAATAATAATAATAAATATTTACCTGTTTTAATCATTAGATTAGTAACTCTAAGCTGATGATTGTTTTAGATTTCACAGCAAACTAAATAATTTAATGACAGCTTAAAGTGTGGAAATGTTTTATTATCATTGTAGTATTAAAATAAATAATAATGAGTTAAATCTAAAATGCAAATCTGTTTTCTGACGGACAATAATGATGTAAAAGATGCTTTGGTTTCCATGGCGACAGCAGAGAAGGCGGGAACGGATCAGAGAAATATCAGCAGAGACGAAATGTGATCTGATTTCAGGACAGAGTCCAGACTGCGGCCCCTGAAGATGGCGGGCCCCTGACGGGTCCTCCAGGGCCCATCTGGGGCCATCAGGGGTCATGAACTATCCATCATGGCGGCGCGGCGCTACACGTCACCTGCTGATGTCATCATTCCTCATGTGAACCAAACTGTTCAGGAATCCTTCTGAAAGATTCTGTACATCATGTTTATTATTTAGGTTTTTTTATTTGAATGATCTAATAATCTAAAGGAGGAAATACAAGAAGATAGTTTATATATTTCATATTTTGTCCTCTGTTTAGTAAATACAATAAATTATGAAAACTTAGTTTTAAACTGTCACATCAATAAAACTCTAAATTAAATGTTTTATTTATATTTTTATAATTATGTGTGAAACTATAATTTAAGATAAATGTGAAAAAGCTTACACACACGGGCGCGCGCGCACACGTAGCTCTGGTGACGTCATACTTCAATCAAACTTTATTCTTGTCTGGCTTTTCAGACAGTCAGGTTAAAAATAGAAATATAGAAACAATGAAATGATCAAAACGACCAAATCAAGAAATTATGAGATAAAAAACGAGGAATTAAAATAGTAAAATAAATCAGTTTTAACAGGAACAGTGGATCAGCTTTTCTCTATTTTAATATTAAAATTTAAGTCCTGTCTTTGTAATTACTTTTAGATTAAGATTCACTATTTTGTCTCTGAAGGGCCTTAACTGTTACAGCAAGTGAAAAAAAACTAAATATCAAAAAATAAGAGGCATTAAAAATCTGAAAGGGAGATAGATTAACATGTAAAATTATCATCTGATTCAGGTCTAATAATTGGCTTGTAAAAAGGCCAAAATTATGTAAAAAATGATTGGAAGTAAAATGATTGTTCAAACATGCATCTGAAATGTAGCTCCATTTATTCATTAAATAAGATTAAATATGTAAGAAACTCAGTTTGTGCTTCATAAACTGGGTTTCTGTGTTTTTTGTGGTTAATTAATTAGTAAAAAATAAAGCGCTGCACACTAAGGGCTGATTTTGTTTCGTCAGGTTTTTGTTACAAACAGATTTAATGTAGAACAAAACGTTCAGGGGAAGTTCAGGCTGCCGTTGGAAAATCTGATGCAAAATAACGATCCTGCAATGTTCAAATCTGAGAACCTGTTTTTCTTCATTACCCAGCTGGGTTTTTATGTGACCGTTCATTCATTAGCAAAAAAAAAAAAAAAAAAAAAAAAAAAAAAAGGTTAAAATGTTTATTTTTTATAGTTGGACCTCAACCCAATCCACATTTGACGCTGATTGCCCTTTAGTTCGGTACAGAAAGTTCCAGCACACGCAGATAAAAAGTTTTGTTGGGTCTCTGTTTGGAAGCTGGAAGCTTTGAAAGCGCCTGAATAAAATGTTTTATTGGAAACACTTTTCAGATCTGGAGCAACAAAAACACGATAAACAAATAAAAAAGGTTAGCGACCGTCATGTGCAGTCTGCAGGAGAGACGGCACTGCCGCTCCCGGCTAGCAGGCTAACAGCTAGCAGGCTAACAGGCTAACAGGCTAACAGGCTAGTGTTTAAGGTCTTAGAAACACGGGCAGGCGTTTTGCTGGGCCAGTTGAGCCGAACCCCCCCTACACACACACACACACACACACACACACACACACACACCCGCCCCCCTCCCGGTTAGCTCAGTGAGTGTGTTTAGCAGATGTGGGGTCAGCGCCCGCACACGGCCCGCACTGAGCCGGGCTGATCTTTACAGCATCGCCGCGATCCTTAATTGGTCTCCTATTAAAGCAGCAATTATCCACTGAACAGGAAGGTCTTAATGAGATTAATGAAAAAGCTCTGAAGATTAGCCGAGGTTCTTTATTTTCGGACAGAAAGAAGGCGAACATGTAGTGGAGATTTAAGGAACTTAATGCACACTTTACTTGAGTTCCTCGCTTTAGGTGAAAGGATACAGATCAAGTTTCTTCACACAGCCATAAAACTACAAACTTATCCTCAGCAGGGAATTTTTAAAAAGCTTTTCTGGCAATTTTTGGACACAACAACTAAGCATTTCGAATGCGGACTCATAAAGACAAAAAAGAAAAAATAAATCCCCATTTAGATGTTATTTAATGACTGATAAAAATCTAATCTCTCTATAAATCTGCTGCCACCACATGCTCTGTAGCTTGCCCCACATTAGGTTGCATTGTTCAGCAGCTCTGCATGTTTCTGCTCCTCAGACTGAAATCAGAAGGTAAAGTTCTGCTCTGACTGCAGGCTGCAGAGCTGCAGGGAAGCTAAAGCTGCTAAAGAGACTAATTTAAATGTAATCCTGTGATGAAGCATTGTCTCAGGGAGATAACAGAGCTGCTAATGAGGGGGGAGTAAAAACTGGCAGCTGAACGGATCAGTAACAAAACGGTCATTCAGAGCTTTTAAAGGCGAATTTAAACAATGGCTTAAACCTGCACTACAACAAAAAATATGTTTTTTACATATTTGTTAAAATTGTCACCGTGTCATGAGAGTTTGCTATGAGACAGATATGAGAAAAAAAGATCTCCTCCCTGAACTCTGAAGAAATGAATCAGAAACAACCAGTCAGAGCCAGGAGGTGGGGTTTAGTGCTGTCAATCACACTCATGTACTCGCTGTTTCATGTGCTAATGACGAAGAAACAACTTCATGGGGGAAGTTTGAAAAGGTTTGAAAGGTTTGAGCAGCATCCACACAGCCATGATTGACAGCGCTAAGACGCGCCTTCTGGCTCTGATTGGTTGCTTCTCGTTAGCACTGAGAAGCATGGGGGAGATTCATTTTTCTCACAGATTATCTGTCTCATAAACTGTTACAACTGGAGACAGTTTCAACAATTATGTAAAAACATGTTTCATAAAAGTTACATGCTAAAGATTCAAATGTGCTTAACTGATTTTTAAGACAAAACTCTTACTTTACCTTTCAAATACCAGCTGTACCAAAATTAATGTATTTCACAAAGAGTAACGATTAATAAAAATATTACTCAAGAACAGGTAAAAAGTACAGGCAATGAAAAAGTCCTAAAAGTACATTTTGTCCAAACAGTTTCTGAAATGAATGTGAATATTTACTCCCCATCTCTACTTTTAAATTATTTGCAGTAGAAACTGGACAGAAATAGTTGGTCAGATTTTGTGTCTTTGCAGTGAACGCTAAAGCAAGAAGCTAACCAACGTTCATGAGACGCCATCTTGAGACTGAAATGTTCCTCAGGCTGCAAACTCATAGCTGTGTTTATATTGAACAAATAACTCTACAAACTGGAATTACAAAAAACAATTGTGGAAACAACTGTGTTTAATGGAAACACTGCAATTTTGAAGAATTTGGGTTTTTGATAAAAAGTTTTTATACTACTACTTTTTCAGTCATCTAAATTACGACAGAAACTTATTTTTCTCATCATGAGTCACATGACCAACAACAGGAAGTTACTACTGGCAGAAACCACAAAGAAGAAGAAGGCAGGAAGTGGTTGGATGATGGCACTGAATGTTTTAACTGAATAAATTTATTCATGAGTGTTTTTTATTAAATGAAAATATGTTTTTTTCAGCAGTGATAAAGTTTTGTGAACATTTGAAATGCAGCTGCTGCTAACTTCAAGTTGTTTCAGTCAAGGTTAAAGGTCATTCCGTTCAGCTTACCTTAAGGGTTTGTGCTTAAAAGTAAATATTTCCTAAATCAGTCAAATAATGGCAGACTGCTGATGGCATTTGGCCTGCAGAGCTTTGCTTCGACTTCAGCTTGTTTGAATTATCAACTTCAGTCAAAAGTGGATTAAAATCTTAAATCTCTTATTGAATAAGTTTGTTTTTCAGCCACTGAACAGCTTTAAAACCTCAGATTAGCATGTCCTGCTAACTCTTCTTGCGTTTTGTTTTCTTCCATCAGTTTTCATCCTGAGCAGGTAAATGTGACCGACTGCAGCCACTTCGACTGTTTCTGAGAAACTTTTCAGTTCCAGCCATCATATTCCAACTCGCAGAGGAAAAAAAAGGCCTCTTCAAATCTGAGTAAAATGCCTTAAAACATGTAACCTAAGCTGGGTAATCATCCTGGGAGTGCTTACAGGCGCAGCACTGTACAATCAGGAGAAATTTGTAGGAGCGGAAAGCCCTGGCAGGGCCGGGCCCCTGAGATCATGTCTGTTTTATTGAGGGATAAATGTTGCCATTGACTCTGTGGATGAAAGGGGGGGGGGTGCGCCAAGGTTCTAATTGGCTGCATTAGCCTAAAGCCTGGCCCCCCCCACGCAGCTTGCGCCTGATTGGCTGTCTCGGCATTCCACTGCAATCTGCAGCAACCTCAGGGAGCGACTCGCTGGGCGGCTCGTTCTCTGCCAACGAGAAGCAGCCGCCGGGCAAGAAGCACCGAGAAAACAACAAGTAAATCTGTCTGGAGTCCTAAAGAAAAAAAAACTAACTTTACAGACCGTCAATAATTCCTTAATACTGATCAAAAGTATCATTTCACCTGTAACAAAACATTTTTCACATAAGTGAAACAATTTGCCAGTGGAAGTAGAACTGGTTGCTAGGTGACGGGCTGGGTGTGGCTGGGGTTGCTAGGTAACAGGTTGCTAGTACCTGTAGAACCTTTTAATCCCACAAGTCCGTAAAGGAAGTGATCGGCGCCATCTTGGTAGGCAAACGCAGCACAGCGCAGCAGACCCGAAGCTTCAAGATCAACAGAAAGAAAATATGTGTGAGAAAAAGATACATGAACAAAATGGCTGCTGTCAGGATCGACCAGTGGTGAGTTGCTAGGTGACGGCAGTCTGCCAGTGGAACTAGAACTTTTTCACCGTTAAGGAATTATTCACTTGAAATAAGCTGCTATATTTTGCTAAAAAGCTTTCAGTAAGTCAGTTTTGTCTTAATTTAGGATATTTGCATTAGAAACTGGACCAAAAATAGTTAATATTGTGTGTTTTTGCAGTGTATATATGTGTGTGTGCGTGCGCGTTGGATGTTTGCTGAGAGCAGAAACCCATCTGAATGAAACCCAAGGATGTGAGACACGATTGGAGAAGCTCAGTATTTTGATAAAGCGGAGCAGCAAACAAAGCGATGAATCGCTCCGTCCAGCTTCTGGACTGTAAGCTGATAAACGCAGCAAACGGCAGAAGTACATGAATCTGCAGCTGTGTCAATAAGGCTGAACCAATGCAGGCGATAACACTGCTGCTCGCAAATATGCAACAAAAAGATTCATTGTTCAGGAATCTGCAGAAAAAAATGTTCTTATAGAAAAGAGACGAGTGGTTTTACATCTTCACTGTAAAAACAAAAATCTTACCAACTATTTTGTCTGGTTTTTGATGGAAATGTCAGAGTACACTAGAAATAACATAAAAAAATGACATAAAATTAACTTTTCAGTAAGATGTCGTAGCTAGTTTTAAGTCAATCAATCTTAAAGAATAAAAAGATAGTTCTAGTTCTCCTGGCAGATTATTAAATTTTTCCAGTTTTTAGTGAAAATATTTGATAGTGAAACTAGAAAAATTATTGTTTAGAGATTATTTATCTTGCAGAAAAGTTACTTTTAAATTATTTCTGATTTCAAAATATTTGCATTAGAAACCAGACAAAAATACTTGATGTTTTGGTCATGTTAGACCTGACCTTTGACCTTAAATGTTAAAGTTCTCCAACAGTTAACTTGGAAATCTGATTCTGATCCTGTCCATCATGGCAGAAACAGAAAGTCACTGAAATAAAAAATAAAATACTTCAGTTGTAATCTGCAGTTGTTTGGGTGTAAATATTTGAGTTATTGCTGATTTTAATAAGAATAACATAACTAATGTCAGATTTTTCAGATTCTGATTCTATGTTAAGATTTGGACCTTCATTTGTTGCTGTTTCTTGTCTTCTTTCATGTCTCCATCACTGAAAGTCCTGCTTTGCGTTGGCTGATGCAAATGAGTGAAAAGGAGCGAAACAGAAGCGTTTGTTGCCGTCTGTGTCGGATCACGTTGACGTCATTATTTTAGGCTGAAATGCAAAGACAGTCTGCTGGTTTGGTGAAATCCTGCTGCTTCTTTTCAACCACATCGGCTCTTTGTCTGCAGGCCAAATAAATATTCCTTCAGAAAAGCAAAACTTGAGATTTCTTCTTCTGCTCACATACTTGATGTTTGTAAGTGGTAATCAGAGTTTGGTCCAGTCTCGGTTTCCCAAGCCGCTGTGAGTGTGACAGATGGTTTCCATGGTGACGGCTGTCCTGCTGAGTCAGCGCCTCCATTAAAGGATTAGGAAGATTTCTGCTGCTGCAGATCAAAGCTGCTGCAAAGCGCCCCGTCGGCTCCTGAACGCCACCTGTCCTCATCACCGGGTTACACTTCATAATCCAGCCGGCCTTAACTCTGTCTGACCTCATATTTAAGATTCATCTAAACTCTGCACAACTTTACATATTTTATATTCTCATTTGGAAATGAATGCACATAACATGTTATTGGGATTTTATGTGATGAATGTGTAACTGTGAGAAGTGGAATAAAAACTATTTCATTCAGATAGTAAATAGAATCTGCATGTTTGTAATTTAATCCAAGTTTAAATCATGTAATTTCTGTTAGCAAGTGTTAGCTTAGCTTATGTTCACACAGCAGGTCCAGGTTTTTCACGTCAGTCTGAACGGCCCGGTTCTGATCTGTTCACACCCCAACAAAATCAGATCTGGGCCACTTCCACATGTGGAAATAAATCAGATTGTTCCCAAAGTGTCTGCAGTCTGAGCAGTAAAAGTCGGATTTCATCCAAATTTTACGTCATTAACGTGAGAAACGCGTCTGAATACAGAATTAATATTTTTCAGTGTCAGGAAAACAAGCTGTTTCAGAAAATGACTAGTTATTAAGACTACCTAGCAACCACACCTAGCCCGTTACCTATCAACCCCAGAAGACTTCCAGCATGTTTAGTCAGCTGGTTTTTATGCGTTGTACAATGGCTACTGGAAAAGACGAGAGTTTTTTGCTGACACACCATCCAGGAACCATGACATCTCATCATCTAGGAGTGATTCAATGGAAAAATGTTTTGTCACTTTTAACTTGAAGAACCCCCATATCGACTATGGAGGAGCTGCAGCTCTGTGGCTCAGGTCGTCTACTTCACAACTCTTTACTGGAAAGAAGGAAAACTATTTTTAAAAAGTCCCTGCTAATGCAGCTGTGCATTAGCAGGGACTTTACAAATGTGAGCAAAACTTTCATATTCCACTAATATTGGAACAATAATTTAGCAATTTCTGTTTCCAGTAAATAAGAAATTTAGCTAAAATGGCGTGAATAAGTTTGTTCACTCGATAAGTCATTAAAACACACGCAGCGCCATCTTCCTCCTGCCACTTCCTGTTTTCTTCTTTGTCTTTTCCACCAGTAGTAACTTCCTGTTGTTGATCACATGACCTGTAATGTGAATAAAGAAATAATCTACTCTTCATAAAACCTCCAGTTCAACCTTTATTTAACCAGATCCAATTCCTGGAGTCCTGACACCTCAACCCACTGCAAAACAAAATGTTTTCTTGGTAACACTTTATTTGTGTGCATAAGACTGACATGACACTGTCATAAACATGACATAACACCTGTTATAAACATAAAGAAGTCTTTATGAATGTTTATGACTGTTGTCATGAAGTGTCATTCGGTAAATAATGACACTTTCAATGCAAAGTTGATCTAAAAGTTGCATTGAAAGTCCATTAAAAGTGGCAACTTTGCATTAAATTATCATAATTTACAAAATCATGCAAAGTATCTGTTTTCTTTTTAATTCATGTTTCCATTAAGCAAATTTATTTTCATAATTCAAATTTACACCATTTTAAAAGTCAATGGAATGGCCCAGTCAAAGCCCAGACCAAAATCCAATAGCAACAAGACAAATCATTTCTCCAGAAAACCTCGCTTTGAGACGTTTTGCTCAGAAACTTAGGAAAAATTTTCATTTATAGGTTGAAAACTTAAGATTTTTTTAAAAAGCAGATATTACTCATTTATTACGCTGCAACTGCACACTGATTTATTCAACGTGACAGAATGTGGAAATGTTCAGGTTATGTAAACACTTTTTGTGCTCTCTGAGCCGTGGTGCGGCCTGATGAATCAGTGTCCAGCGTTGGAGTCGTTAATTGTTCTGATTTTGTGGTTTCACAGGTGGAAGGAGGAAAATCGTTGGTAAAGTGTGACGGTGAGTCAGGGAGGATTAACCTGTCTGCCTCCAGCCTCGCCTTTCACCTCTAACAATGACAGACTTAACCCTTTCTGCTGCACGTCTGTCTCAGTGCTGCCCCTTTCTGTGAAGCTGTGTACTGCAGGCGGTTCTACGTTTCCTGGCTGCTTCTCCACCAACACTGGAACTAAAACCAAGGAAGAGCCGCCCCTTCCTTTAATCTTTGGATTTAAATTTGATTGACGCTTTGAGACCATGTGCCACACACACACACACACACACACGCGCACACACACACACACACACACACACACACACTTACACACACATACACTCCAAACCTCAGATGTAGCCACATGGACAAGCAGATACTAGCCTCAGAGAGAAACCACAGCCACACACACACTGCTGTGAAAAGACGAGTGTTTGCAACGTTCCCACCACGCCGCTGTATGGCAACACACAATAGAGCAGGAAATAACGCCCAGACAACACACACCTTCATCCTGTACTTTGTCTGAACAAACACTGATTGAGAATGGGAAGATTAATGGATGAAAGGTTTGCACAACAACAATAAACGTCTGACAATGAAGCCGCCAAGCATGAAAACACGCTCATTTGACATCAAATTAGCAGCACTGTAATTATATTTCTTTTAATTTTAGGGTTTTGAGTGAATGAGGTATGTATTTCCATCCAGTCTGATTAAATGTTAGTTTTTTGTGGCATTTGCAGAAAAAATCAGTTTTTTTTTTTGGGAAGCCGCCGCCGGTGTAACAGACAACTTCATGTTGGAACGATTCCTGAGATGCTGTGAAGAAAACGCCATGATGGTCTGATTCACTTGATGGATGGAGGCCATCAGTTAGCATGCTGTCATAATCTAAGGGTGACACGTTTTTGTGTTTCACTGTTGGCACGACTTCAGAAATATCCCTGGAGATGATGAGAGAAACCCTGCTGGTGGGAGAGGCTGAGGCAACGCAGCAGCGACTGACGGGAATCGAACCGTCAACCTCACGACTGAAGCTGGATCAGCTGAGAGGCTGCAGACAATCCACGAAAGCCTGGCTTAGTCAAAGCCCGACCCTGGTTCCTCTGGCTGGAAGAGGAGCGGCAGAGAGAGGCAGCCAGACATCAGCTGAAACGATTAATCGTGATTAATCAACAATTCAAATCAACTAATTTAGTAATTGATTAGTCGTTAACTGGAGAATTTAGTCTCCAAAAACCCCCAAAAGAAAACAACATATTCAGAGCAATAAAGTCATAACTAAGCAAAAAATTATTTGCATTTAAAACAAAAACAACTTTGTAAATAAATTTTAGCCAAAGCTCAATAAGAATAATTTTCAGATTTATTCTCAGATTTAATAAAGGAACGCTGTTAATGCATTTTAGGCAAAAATGTTAAATAATATAACATTTATTTTTATGATCAATTTACATACATTTAAAAGATCCTATTTTTTTACTTAACCTGTTTGTTTAAATTATAATTATTGATTATACTTAGGTTAAATTATAAATGCAAAACGTTTAAATTAACTAATTTAAATCCAAACATTACAAAATCTAATTAATAATGTTAGTTGTAATGTGTTGCCTTAATTTTATTGAGCAGATTTGTTGTATTCTTTGTTTACAGTGAATATTGCAAACTTCTTCTTTTATGCCTCGGAGATTCAGGCGAAGAATCTGGATGGAAACTTTAACCTGGATGATCAATAAACTTAAACAGGATTTAAACAGAGGGAAACATTAAACAGTGTTTTATAATGCATAAAAACCACAGGTCATATAAAACCACAGGTTGTATTGCGGTGATGGTTCCTGTGGAGGGTGAGCTGGTTTTCAGTGACTCTGCCGGCATGTAAACGACTCAGACGGTGAAATCCAGTGAAGTTGGATTAGATGATTAAATGATTTAAACATCAGCAGCGCCTCGGCTCATATTCTGTCCGTCTGCAGGACGAACCGACAGGAAGTGAAGCCGTTAAACGGTGCGACCTGCTCTGCAGCTTCAGCTGGAAGGAAAACTCCATCAGATCCAAATAATTCTCTCCACAGAAACAAGCCAGACGTTTGCAGATCAGACGTTTATTTACTTTCAGTTTATTCAGCTAAAAGCCGTTTAAACAGAGAGGAAGTTCCATATTTGGGTATTTCACAGAATCGCCTCAGACAGAAACAATAACCATAAACTGAGGCGTGACAATCTGTGGTTTCATCATTTCTCTGCTTGGAAACATTAAAACAAAGGAGACGCTTTCAGAGTTTCACATTGACAATTAAAACCTGATTTTATTTTTTATTCTCTGATGAATTCATCCTGAGTTACAATAAAAAACTACTAATAAATGTCTGAGCTCCGTCAGGGTTTTAGAGTTTTATATATTTTCTAAAGCAGCTCACACTTTAAGTACAGAAATGGACAAAACTGGACAAAAGTCTTTGGTCACCTCATGTTGCTTTTGAGAAGGCAGATTTTAACTGAAAGGTGATTTATTCTGCTTCCTGTGACAGGTTAGGATCTGGTTGGGCTAAACAAAATCTGTTCATCACATTTTTACACCAAATCATTTTTAGATAATCAGATTTCAGTCTGAGCTGCTTTAGGATCTCTGTTGCTTTAAATCCAAACAAGCTGCTGCTGGCCACGCCCCCAACTCAACATGAAAATGGCTGCAAACAGATGCACAATTATACAACCATACATCTTTGAAAAGCATTAGTGGAGCCCCCTGCACAACCAACTACAATGCAGCAAGTCAACAACTAAACTCTTGTCTTTTCCAGCAGAAGTTGTACAGAGCATAACAACCAGCTGACCAACCACTGGAGATCAGCTGGGGTTGCTAGGCAACGGGGCAGTTCCTGCTGATTTGTGTAGGTTTTTAAATGGCTCGTTTTCCAGACACCGATAAAACAAACATGAACTCACTGCGAGAAAAAAGGCCAGATGGTGTTTGGTTTGGTTTTTAGAAGCAGAGAAACTCACACTGACAAACAAAAATGTTCAAACTATGAACCAGAATTTCTTTAAATCTTCCATCTACTCCAACTCTTTAAACTGGAAGCGTCCCAACAAAGACAAACCTCCATGTCACTGAAAGCCATCAGTCAGAGCATTAAGCTGCCAGGCAGCAGGCAGACACGCCCTGGGGTTTGGCCTCTGGAGGAATCCACCACAAAGCGTTTGTCATTCCAGCGCCTCTCTGTGTAATCAAATGATGAAGATTAATGGCTGCAGACATGGAGAGCGTCTGTCCGCCCAGAACCTGCAGAACCTTTAATCAAACCGGCGCTCTCCTTCTTACCATGAGGAGAAATAACAGCGATCTTTCATGTTTTAATACGTCCTAGTGTATTTAGTTCTAAATGCATTTCAGTAAAACATGCTTGAAAGTGGAGTGGCGACGCCTCCAAGCCTCCCAGGTGTTTAGATAAACCTGCAGCACTGCCAGGATTAGCAGAGCTTATCTGCATCGTCAGGCTGGAAGACAAACCGAAACGTCGCAGCGCTTCAGCGGCCTGGAAGCTGTGGCTCACTCACCGTTTGGACCCAAACATCAGATCGGATCAGATCGGTACAGATCGGATCAGATCAGTACAGATCGGATCAGATCGGTACATATCGGATCGGTACAGATTGGATTAGATCGGTACAGATCGGATCGGTACAGATTGGATTAGATCGGTACAGATTGGATCGGTACAGATTGGATTAGATCGGTACAGATCGGATCAGAGCCAGGAGAGTCTGAAATGAATTCTCCCCGTTTGGCTTCAGGAGCTGCTGGCATCCAGCTGTGCGTTCCGATCAGAAAACAAAGAATCATTTTGGATTGAATGGTTAAGTCAACGAAGACTGGAAGAACAGAAAGACAGCTCAGCTGATCCATCCGGTTCAGTGCAGCGCTGCCAAGATTAAAGGTGGTTCTACACCAACTGGTTCTACACCACCGGTTCTACACCACCCGGTTCTACACCACCCGGTTCTACGTCACCCGGTTCTACACCACCTAGTTCTACACCACCCGGTTCTACACCACCTAGTTCTACACCACCTGGTTCTACACCACCCGGTTTTACGTCACCCGGTTCTACACCACCGGTTCTACACCACCCGGTTCTACACCACCCGGTTCTACGTCACCCGGTTCTACACCACCTAGTTCTACACCACCCGGTTCTACACCACCTAGTTCTACACCACCTGGTTCTACACCACCCGGTTTTACGTCACCCGGTTCTACACCACCCGGTTCTACACCACCCGGTTCTACACCACCCGGTTCTACACCACCTAGTTCTACACCACCCGGTTCTACACCACCCGGTTCTACGTCACCCGGTTCTACACCACCTAGTCCTACACCACCCGGTTCTACACCACCCGGTTCTACGTCACCCGGTTCTACACCACCTAGTTCTACACCACCTGGTTCTACACCAACTGGTTCTACACCACCGGTTCTACACCACCCGGTTCTACACCACCCGGTTCTACGTCACCCGGTTCTACACCACCTAGTTCTACACCACCCGGTTCTACACCACCTAGTTCTACACCACCTGGTTCTACACCACCTGGTTCTACACCACCCGGTTCTACGTCACCCGGTTCTACGTCACCCGGTTCTACACCACCCAGTTCTACACCACCTGGTTCTACGTCACCCGGTTCTACACCACCTAGTTCTACACCACCTGGTTCTACACCACCTGGTTCTACACCACCCGGTTCTACTCCACCAGCTTCTACACCACCTGGTTCTACACCACCCGGTTCTACACCACCCGGTTCTACACCACCTGGTTCTACACCACCTGGTTCTACATCACCAGGTTCTACGTCACCAGGTTCTACACCACCTAGTTCTACACGACCTAGTTCTACGTCACCAGGTTCTAAGTCACCTGGCTCTACTCCAATAGCTTCTACACCACCTGGTTCTACACCACCTGGTTCTACTCCACCAGCTTCTACACCACCTAGTTCTACACCACCCGGTTTTACACCACCCGGTTCTACTCCACCAGGTTCTACACCACCAGGTTCTACGTCACCAGGTTCTACGTCACCTGGTTATACTCCACCAGCTTCTACAACACCTGGTTCTACACCACCTGGTTCTACTCCACCTGGTTCTACTCCACCAGGTTCTACTCCACCAGGTTCTACACCACCTGGTTCTACACCACCTAGTTCTACACCACCTGGTTTTACACCACCCGGTTTTACACCACCCGGTTCTACTCCACCAGGTTCTACACCACCCGGTTCTACACCACCCGGTTCTACTCCACCAGGTTCTACACCACCTGGTTCTACACCACCAGGTTCTACGTCACCAGGTTCTACGTCACCAGGTTCTACGTCACCAGGTTCTAAGTCACCTGGCTCTACTCCACCAGCTTCTACACCACCTGGTTCTACACCACCTGGTTCTACTCCACCAGGTTCTACAACACCTGGTTCTACTCCACCAGGTTCTACACCACCTAGTTCTACATCACCAGGTTCTACGTCACCAGGTTCTACGTCACCTGGTTCTACTCCACCAGCTTCTACAACACCTGGTTCTACAACACCTGGTTCTACTCCACCAGCTTCTACACCACCTGGTTCTACTCCACCTGGTTCTACTCCACCAGGTTCTACTCCACCAGGTTCTACACCACCTAGTTCTACACCACCTAGTTCTACGTCACCTGGTTCTACACCACCTAGTTCTACACCACCTGGTTTTACACCACCCGGTTTTACACCACCCGGTTCTACTCCACCCGGTTCTACACCACCCGGTTCTACTCCACCAGCTTCTACAACACCTGGTTCTACACCACCTGGTTCTACTCCACCTGGTTCTACTCCACCAGGTTCTACTCCACCAGGTTCTACACCACCTGGTTCTACACCACCTAGTTCTACACCACCTGGTTTTACACCACCCGGTTTTACACCACCCGGTTCTACTCCACCAGGTTCTACACCACCCGGTTCTACACCACCCGGTTCTACTCCACCAGGTTCTACACCACCTGGTTCTACACCACCAGGTTCTACGTCACCAGGTTCTACGTCACCAGGTTCTACGTCACCAGGTTCTAAGTCACCTGGCTCTACTCCACCAGCTTCTACACCACCTGGTTCTACACCACCTGGTTCTACTCCACCAGGTTCTACAACACCTGGTTCTACTCCACCAGGTTCTACACCACCTAGTTCTACATCACCAGGTTCTACGTCACCAGGTTCTACGTCACCTGGTTCTACTCCACCAGCTTCTACAACACCTGGTTCTACAACACCTGGTTCTACTCCACCAGCTTCTACACCACCTGGTTCTACTCCACCTGGTTCTACTCCACCAGGTTCTACTCCACCAGGTTCTACACCACCTAGTTCTACACCACCTAGTTCTACGTCACCAGGTTCTACACCACCTGGTTCTACGTCACCTGGTTCTACACCACCTAGTTCTACACCACCTGGTTTTACACCACCCGGTTTTACACCACCCGGTTCTACTCCACCCGGTTCTACACCACCCGGTTCTACTCCACCAGGTTCTACACCACCCGGTTCTACACCACCTGGTTCTACACCACCAGGTTCTACATCACCAGGTTCTACGTCACCAGGTTCTACACCACCTAGTTCTACACCACCAGGTTCTACATCACCAGGTTCTACGTCACCAGGTTCTACACCACCTAGTTCTACACCACCTAGTTCTACGTCACCAGGTTCTACGTCACCTGGTTCTACTCCACCAGCTTCTACAACACCTGGTTCTACAACACCTGGTTCTACTCCACCAGCTTCTACACCACCTGGTTCTACTCCACCAGGTTCTACTCCACCAGGTTCTACACCACCTGGTTCTACGTCACCTGGTTCTACACCACCTAGTTCTACACCACCTAGTTCTACACCTCCTAGTTCTACATCACCAGGTTCTACGTCACCAGGTTCTACGTCACCTGGTTCTACTCCACCAGGTTCTACTCCACCAGCTTCTACTCCACCTGGTTCTACTCCACCAGCTTCTACACCACCTGGTTCTACTCCACCAGCTTCTACACCACCAGGTTCTACACCACCTGGTTCTACTCCACCAGGTTCTACACCACCTGGTTCTACTCCACCAGCTTCTACACCACCAGGTTCTACACCACCTGGTTCTACATCACCAGGTTCTACGTCACCAGCTTCTACTCCACCTGGTTCTACATTCCTTCACTGAGGCTTTAAACTGCTGCTAGTTTATAAATTACTGAACAGATTAAAGATCTGCTGTTGGATGGATCAACCTGCTGGTTCTGGTTCTGCATCAGAACCAGAACCAGAACAAACTTCCAGAAAACTGAAGTTTGTTGAAACAGAGTTCCTTTAACCTGTCATTCTCAGGTTGTCATTCACAATGACAGGGGTGTCAAACTCCAGTCCTCTGCTGTCCTGCAGTGTTTAGATGTGCCACAGGTAAAAAACAGTGGAATGAAATGGCTTAATTACCTCCTCCCTGTGTAGATCGGTTCTCCTGAGCCTTAATGACCTAATTATTCTTTTCAGGTGTGGTGCAGCAGAGGCACATCTAAAAGTTGCAGGACAGCGGCCCTTGAGGACTGGAGTTTGACACCCCTGTCACGAGAGGACCCAAATTTGGGTCCTCTCGTGAATGACAGGTTAAATCTAGAGTAGAAACCAGCTGGTTGGAGCTGATTTGATTGCTAATAAGTGAAACACTGATCAATGTATTGATTATTTTGATGATGAAACTCAAAGTTGTAATGTTTCTTAATGGTTTTCTCCATTGGTGACTGTTTATTTTTGTCTGTTAAGATGTAAAACACTTTAAACTGCCTGGATGTTGAAATGTGATAAACAAATAAACTGATTGATTGATTGATTTATTAACTGAAACCATTTTAATCGACTCAGATCAATTAAAATGAATCTGATTCCAGTCCAGATTCTAATTCAGATCCATTAATCTGTTTATTGGCTGTAACTTTCTGTTTAAATCCGTCCTTCACTCGACTGAAGAATTCAAAGTTCATTTCTTAAATCATCAAGAACAACAGAAATATAATAAAACCAATCAAATTCAGTGTTTTAGGAACATATAATAATATCTAATATAATCATCTTCAGCAGTGAGCTCTCATCCCGTCATTCTTTGTCTGAACCGACCAAATAAGGAAACAGTTCATTGTAATTTCTGATGTGTTAATATTTAACAGAATTAAAAATGTTCCTTTAATGTTTGTTTTAATCAGTAAAAGTTCCACATCTGCAGCAGAACGGTGGAATAAATTCACCTGTCTGGCTGCTGGTCCTAATCCTCAGGAACTCCAGAAATCCCTTTATGCATTCTCCATGAGTGGAGGTGTGCAGCCGGAGCCAGGCGGCCTAACTGCCCCCCCTGAGGCAACCAGGAGCATCAATTACCCCCAGGAGTGTGCAGGACGGAGGGCAGCGCGGCGCCCTCCATGCAGCAGCATCATGGATATGCATGGCTGCAGCAGCCGGCTGGGATTTCCCCGGCGGCGCTGCAGCGACCGGCGCTCATTTAACACAGACGTCAAACCGGAGCGGATGGAGAGGATTCTGACAGAGACGTTCGTTTAGCGTTACTGTGACTGACAGGGAGCGCAGATCTCCCTTTAACCCGACACACGTCTCCCTCTGAGCGTCTCCTGAATGATTAAGTGGTGAAAACATTCAGCCTAAGCAGCGGCTCAGTCCACAGGGCCGGAGCTTCTGATTCAAATTAGTTTCACTTTTTATCGAGTTTCTACAAACTGAGGTTCAGTCCAGGCTGTGGACTTTTAGTAATCTGATTTTCACTTTGGGAAAACCGGGAATATTCAGTGATCTGACAGAAACTCAAAGGTAGAAAACAAACTCAGAGTCTCTGGAGGACGATCACTAACCAGGCTCAGCTCCTTGACTTTTCATAATGTGGATTTTATTCCCCAATAATGTGAAGAAAGATTTTCCTCCTGGCAAAGGAAACATTTATTTAGTTTGGCTGTGATAAACCTGGAATTATAATCCATAATTTATAGCAGCTTATATCAGTTCAGGGTCATGGTGAGCAGCAATAGGTGGGGGAGGGTACACTCACCATTGTATGTTTTTATGTTGAGAATGCCAACATAAAAACAGACAAATCCAAACCTGCATGAACCCAAAGCTGGAGGTGATTTATGAACCCGACCTCACAGCTTTAATCTGCTAATCTGAAGCGTTCAAGTGTCCTGATCACAGATTATGAAGCTGGAGTGAAAATGGAGACGGGATTTTAGATTTTATTCATCCGAAGAGTTAAAAATCGATTTTTGCTGACCAAGTCGTGGTGAGGACTGGCGTACGATTCTTCACAAACCGCGAAGTCACACCTCAACGGTCCAGATTCAGATGGAATATGGAAAACCTTCAATGCCAGTAAGAATTTTAATCTTCCAGTATAAAAACCAACTTCTCTGTTTGGCAGTCTGCACCGGCCTCTGCTGAGAGGAAGCTCTCACTGCTTCAATCATGACTAATGAACGGAGATGAGCCAGAAACCAACAAACTAATCGTTTGGTTTATTAATCAGGGTTGCTAGGAGACGGACATTTATCTCTACAAAGAGGAAATAAAATGCCATCAAAGTTGGATCTAATGATGTCTTTTGTACAGATGAGACCAAAGTGGAATATCAACTGAAATCATCGTATTTGAGCAGCAGAACGCCCGGGTGTCGTTCTTCCACTGTATTTTCCAGGGTTAAGAGGTTAAAGGAAACTAAACACAGCTTGTTAGCATTATTAGCATAAACGTCTCATATAAACTGTAGATTGGTGATGATTTGAACTGATTGGTTCCATAAACTTTTCTAGAGTCAAACTGGTTCATCAACAAGACAAATATAAACACCAACCGACATTAGAATCACGGAAAACAATCAAGAATGGCCCAGTTAAAGTTCAGACCGTTCATTTGATTCACTGATTATTTTGATATCATTTATGTTTTTTACATCCGTATAACTAGAAATGTTAAAATTGCACTGATGTCACCCTTATGGTGAGTTCACACCAGACCTGTTCAGTCCGCTTTAATTCGACTCCAGTCCATTTGCCTTGAAAGTCCAGTCCGGTTTGTTTGGTGTGAATGTTAACCGACCTCTGATCTTTGGCCCTCCTGACCTCGTTCTGGGTTCGGTTGAAGAGAACTCTGGTTCGGTTTGAATGTGAACGCCAAGCTCCAAAAGCAGGAAGTGGACTATAGAGCAGGGCATTCTGGGTAAATACAACCAAAGCTAATGTGTTAGCCTAGCGCTAGCAGCAGAAATGTCTCCTGGTCTTGAGCCAAAGACTAAAGAGAAATCCTCCAACCGCTAAAATCTGACGCCTCCATCTTGTTTCCATTCGGTGTTCAGTCTCTTCAGAGGTTTTTGTGTCGTTTCCTGCAGCGCCCCCACAGGCCAGGAGGGGAACAGGTTTTTCAGTCCAGTGTGAACTGAAAGTTTAACAAACGTTGCATCTACATGACTGTCACGTGTGAAAAAACCCATAAATGTTGATAGAGACTCAACATTTCTCCTATTACACTAACAGGAACTTCTGCAAACGGCTGGCCTTGTGGCTTCGCCTCCCCAGACGCAGCCTGGGGGAAACTTTCTGACCTGTTACCCACCTGGCCTGGAGCGCTGCTGTGACGAACTCCACCTTAATGAACTCTGACTGTCTGGAGCGTGGGAGGAATGAGAAATACCTCAGAGAAAAGAAAACTTGCAGATGTAATCTCCTGAAGCTGTCTGCTGCCTTCAGGTTCCTCTTGTAAATATGAGGTACATGGAAGAGAAAAACTCAGCCTCTTGGGAGGAAGAGAGAAGCAGACGATGATTGGCAGCAGCTTAACACAGCACCTGTCTGCCACTGACATATGGACACACACACAAACATGCAAACAAAAGGCAGAACCTGTCCTGTTCTGCGCCGACACAAATGAGGCAGAAAGAGACGGAGTCTTTAACTCACTGCTGCCCGGCCAAATTGGTGCCGGCAGCAGAAAGCAGCGCTGCAGCCGAACCAAATGACTGTGGGACATTATGCAAACCGCAGCCAGAGCTGGAGCAGCAGCAGAAGATGTGGTGACACCAGACTAAAGCTCAGAGATACGGCTTGTTAGCGGCAGCTCTATTAGCTTCGCCTCCTGCCCTTCCTCCTCCTCCATCCTGCTCACCTCCCTGCAGACCCAAATTGGCCTCCAGAACTCCACCTGCCTCCCTCCCAACCTGCGCCGCTCATGCATATGCATCTCAAATCCCCTGCAGACACGGCCAGACGGGCAGGCCGGCATTACGCAGGTTCACCTAACAGAAGCGGTTTGTTACGACGGACCATTTGGGCCGAGCCGCCGCCATGTTTCCCTCAGCTCAGCTGTTTTAATCAGAGCGAGGCGGCGGAGTGGAGGCACCTTTCCCCCAGCATTATCTCTGGCTGGATGGATGGGGAGGCTGACAGCTCATCACTTAGACAAGTCAATTAAAGCTGGATGGAAGTTTTCCTTCCAGGGGTTAACAACGTGCATGTATACCTGCCTGCAAATGACCTGAGACGGCTGGAGCTGAATGCAAAGAGAGGAAACATTTATTTAACGGCGACTCAGACGGTTGTTACTGCAGTTACTGTCATACGAGCTGAAGTCTGTAAAATACTTCTGAAGTAGACAGAGGAGGCCCAAACTGTTTCAGACAATTATTGAACAGACGCCTCACAGAAATAAGAGATTTTTAATAATTAAAAAATATGTGGAAACTAGTTGGCATCAATATGTAGGTTTTTATTCCTGGAATTACATCATATTTTTCTGTAATTGTTGCTAAAACGAAAACCTTTTGGCAAGTGAGATGAAGTTGGTATTTGGCTGCTGATTTGATGACTTTGAGACTATTTGATCAGTTTAACCCATAAAACCTGTCAGTTTTACTTTAACTAGGCATTAGCTCAAGTCTGAGCGACTGTTAGCTTGACGGCCATTTTCCACTTTACAGCCTCCAGAAAATGTAATTTCTGCCACTTATACATGTGGAACAAAGTCAGATATGTTTGTGATTGTTTTTAAAACACGGCCATGTCGCACTTTGAAGTGAGAATCTCGTCGCCAGACGCCGTAAATCTGGATGCAAACGATGCCTGAGGCCAACAGACGGCGAAGCGTCGGATTTAACTGGTCCATTTTAAAATCGTCCGTAGATGATGGCCTCCGTCACTGCAAACTGTGCAGGTCACGTCGGGGTCACAAACCGTCTGACTGCTGTGTTTAATATGAACAACATTTTGTCCAGTGTATTATTTGTCTAATTAGATTAAATATTTCAATCATCAAAAGTAAAGTCTTGGTTTCGTTACTGTTGACATGTTTTTTCCAGTTTCAAGTTAATTGAGAGACTTTTATGTTTTTCTTATGACAAACAAAAATTAAACTGATTATGAATTCAACAAAACCAGAATTATTTAAAATGTAGAGAAAATAAAAACAGGGAAAACATTTAAAGCTGGAAATTGTCAAACATGAAGATTTTCTGAGTTTTACTGGAGCTCAGACAGCAGCTGACTGACGGCTTAACGAACAAGATAAACATGACGGCTGCGGCAGAGAAATGATGATAAATGCATCAAAGTGTCAGCAGTAAATCAGACAACTTATGGAGTCATAAATCAAAATATACTGATGTTTACATTTCTTGGCTGCATAATTCATTCCTTTGAAATCAACAGGCTGTAACTGGAGCATCGCCAAAGGAAAATCTGCTGCTGTGTCGAACTGATCTGATGTAAACACTTCAACCTCCATGTCTGCAGATCACAACCAGCAGGAAACACGAAGCCAGAAACATCACAGACTGAATATCTGTGGATGTCATTAGCAACAAGCCAACATCGCCATAAAATCTTACAGGAGTTGAAACTCATCTGACTGACAGCTTTTAGCTTTCCTGTCACACTGTGGTAAGAAGAAATAAATTCAGTCAATGCCAGAAATATTTAAATAAACATGACAAAATCTGTTTGCAGATTAAGAGATCAATATTTCGTGCAGTTTTTCAGTGAACTCAACCGATCTGGACTCAAACTTTCTCATCTCCGGCTGTGTAAACGCAGCAAGTCAAAACAGAAACCCCGAGACGTGAAATGTTCTTCAAACGCTTCTGGTTGTTCCAGCAGCGCGGCGGCGAACTGACAGACGGATGAGTCAGAGAGAGCAGCCCAACCCGACCCACAGAACCAGGCAGCGGGGAGGATTCGTTACTCTGCAACCAAACCGTGACGGCAGCTGTTCCCACAAACTCCAGCATGTCCATTACTGCAGCTTCATTGAATAATACATTCAGAAATATCATCTGTAGGTGCAAAAAGCTTTAGAAACCTGATGCTGACAACCTTTAATCATCACACGATGCGAAAAGCAAAAGATGAACGCAGCTCAGAAATGCCGGAGTTACTTTTCAATACAACGTTTTATAATTCATGTGTGAAAATCTGACCTTTTCATGGCATAAAGAAAATTCAACACCAGTTAAGGCTGTGCCAAGATTTGACCTCTAAATGACCATAAAAATAACTATTGTTTTTATTTCAAACAGAATATTATCATATTCAATTATGAAAATATGCTCTTATATTGTAATAGTGAAAATAAGATTCAATAAGGGTCAAGATGCAAAACTCAAAACGCAGAAACAAAAGCCTTCAGAGAAGTTATGCCAACATGAAAACTGAAACAGAAATTACGCTACAAATGTTTTTCATAACTTCTAAGACTAAATCCTATCTCAGCATAAATCCAGTTTCACCATAAACTCAGTTTTAGCATAAATCCTGTGTTGCATTGCAGCTTTGTCTGTTGTTCCTGCTGCACCTTTTTGACCCTCCTGGACCGCCGTACCTCCCAGCCCGTTTGGGTTCTGAGGCCCAGAGCTGGAGGAGGAAAATGACTAAAATAAATCATAGCAACATAATAAATCTCTGCATTTCCATCATCTATGGTTGGAGTTTTACTGCAGCTTCCTGTAGGTTTCTATGATCAACCTACCAGACGTTTACTGTTTTACATTCATGTAAAATGTAATGATTAAGACAATTTACTGCTTTTCAGGTTCACTAGACGGATTGTTTTGACACAGAGCATCTTACTGCTGATAATGAGGATCATTTCTTTTCTCCAACGGCGCTGCTTCACTCCCAGGTTAGCAAACCAAACACCAGATCTGCATGCCACTGGATGTGGAGAGGCTTAAAAATAAACTTGACTTTTGGAGTTGATCTTTGGGCTTAAGGGACTTTTGGTGTTTGACATTTTCTCTGTTGCGGCGGCTCAATCTGTCCGTTTGTGTGTTTGGATGACAAACAGACGCAGAGAGGAAACATGAAGCGGGCCGACAGCTGCTGGTGTCGGCGCTGCAGCAGCAGCGTTTACCGCTGCAGCAGCAGACAGGTTGGACCGGTGAGCGAAGCAGCGGCGCATGCAGGACAGAACGTGACACGCTGATGGCTTTTCTAAACGATGAACTGATGACAGCTTTACTTTGATACCAGATGAATGATAACGCAAGTGAAAGAGTCCAACAACAGGCTTCATGGAAACGTCACAATAAACAAACCGATAAGGAAAGCAGCAGGAAGAAAGTTCAAGATGTTCAGACATAAATATAATAATTACCTGGATGAGTAATGAAAATAACCAGATATTAGCACAACATGTGGGCTGCTTCCTGTCAGCTCCAAAACAACCAGGCGGTTCTGAACTCTAACAAAAAATACTACAAAGAAAAAGAAACAATTATTGAGACGCCAATATAATAAACATCAGGATGTTCAGCAGTAAAAAGAAACGTAGGAGGTTCGTAACACGAGATGAGAGACTGATGACAGATTCCAGAAACCCAGACCAGAATTATTCATACCTCTGGAGGGCTTAAAGGAGAATCAGCCTGGAGAAATAATCAGCTTTCATTGTGAGAGGGAACATGTTGATCAAATAAAAAGAGTAAAAATCCATAAATTACCTTTACTGAGCCTGTGTAAATAAAGTTTATTACATGAACAGTTTGAACTGAACTGTTTCCTCTCAAAGTGAGTCATTCCCTGGAACCGACTGTCAGGATGAAGTTTAAACTGATCAGCGTCACTTTTAATGATGATTACCAGCTATTCAGAAATCAGTTCAACTCCAGTTTGAATATTAAATAATGCAATAAATCAAAACAGAAATCCAGAAACCTTTAATAACCTTCCTGAAGCAGAGAGAAATAAACTGAGTGTGTTTGTTGATTGGCTTGTTTTGGATTTTATGCAAGAGCAGAAAAACTCCTACTAATATTATAATCTACTAATATTATAATCTACTAAAATTATAATCTACTAATATTATAATCTACTAAAATTATAATCTACTAATATTATAATCTACTAAAATTATAATCTACTAATATTATAATCTACTAATATTATAATCTACTAATATTATAATCTACTAAAATTATAATCTACTAAAATTATAATCTACTAATATTATAATCTACTAAAATTATAATCTACTAATATTATAATCTACTAATATTATAATCTACTAATATTATAATCTACTAAAATTATAATCTACTAAAATTATAATCTACTAATATTATAATCTACTAATATTATAATCTACTAATATTATAATCTACTAATATTATAATCTACTAATATTATAATCTACTAATATTATAATCTACTAAAATTATAATCTACTAATATTATAATCTACTAAAATTATAATCTACTAATATTATAATCTACTAATATTATAATCTACTAATATTATAATCTACTAATATTATAATCTACTAAAATTATAATCTACTAATATTATAATCTACTAAAATTATAATCTACTAATATTATAATCTACTAATATTATAATCTACTAATATTATAATCTACTAAAATTATAATCTACTAATATTATAATCTACTAAAATTATAATCTACTAATATTATAATCTACTAAAATTATAATCTACTAATATTATAATCTACTAATATTATAATCTACTAATATTATAATCTACTAAAATTATAATCTACTAATATTATAATCTACTAATACTTCTAACATATTTTTACTCATATTTTATTTGGTAAAAAGTCTATTCCACTGCTCAAATAATAAATTATTTAATGTTTAAAAATTGCATCATCAGATGAACCAAAATATAAAGTTCAGTGGAAATTTTGGTATTTTAAGAACCAAAATGACAAAAATTCATATAAGGAACAAAAAAATAACAAAATAAAATGTTTCCAAATCAGTTTCTTTCAATTAAAAACTCGTTAAACTTTAACTGAAGCTGCAGGTTTGAGTCTGTCTGGTGAGTTTCTGGTTAAAACATGTTTGATTTTCATTCAGTGGGAAGAAAATCCAGAAATTTGACTGAAGAAAGAGAAGAAATAAATTTTTAAAATAAAGTTACTCAGGTAGATGTAACTAGTTACCAAACTCTGGTTAAGTTTCATTCTGAGGACGGTCCTGAAGGAAGTGTGACCGTTTTTCAGAATAAAAGCTGCATGTTTCTCGCTGTGATCTGAGTGAGTCTGTAAATCTTCCAGTGTTTGCTGGAAGGTGGTGTTTGCGCCGCAGGGCTTTCTGTCGGAGCGGAAACGCAGACGCTCACAGAGACAGTGAGGACGACTGCAGGGAAAATCCTCTGTGATAATTACGCCGCCCTTCACCTCCTCCACTTACGCTCAACATGATGTAGATCAGAATCAGCCCTGCTGCTCTGCAGGAAGCTTTCTCTGAGCTTAATTATGCTTAAGCAGTAAATTAGAGCGGCAGTGACCCACGGCTGGAGGAAAACACCAATAAAGCGGCTCAGGATCGACGTGTTTGTTTGTACTAATCTGGAAAAAATGCAGAAATCCTCCAAAAAGCCAAAATTTAAGGAACCCAACAACAACGGATTTCATTTATAAAGAAACTTTTTATTTCTGCTCCTTTTGGTTCACAATCACATCTAATTTATAAAATCTCAGTGAAATAAACTGAAGCCGAAAAATGAAGAAATGGGAAATAATTATAATAACTTTAACAAGACACTGTAATTAAACTTCAGCGTAGATACATTTCTTCAGGAGGTGAAAGTTGGAGCTGAAATATAAAGATTTTAAATTGTTTTAATGCAGAATCAGTAAATCTGCAGGCAGGAAAATTAATTTGTATATTATTTATATCTGGAAAAACTTTAAATGTTTTTCATGTCTTCAGTCTGTTTCTGTCAGCAAAATGGAAACGTTTCATTCTTGTTGTGTTTTAGATCTAAAGACAAATTATTTTATTACTTTGAATAATAAAATGAAAGTATTACTAATAATAATAACATGCACTGTTAGTTTTTACCTTCAACTCATCTCCTGGGACACCGTTACCGTAGCAACCGCGGGACACCGTTACCGTAGCGACTTTGAACATTCAAAATACAAAACCACGTAGAAGTGATCCATTAAATTATGACTCAACGTTCAAACTATGAACGTATCTTTGTGTTTTGGGATGTAATAAACTCATCAGGTTATTGAAATATGTAATTGATTGATTGATTTTAAATATGGTACTTTGAAAAAAGAAAAAAAAAACAGAGCAAATGTAAAAGTTTGCAATTGTTTAACAAATAAATAAAATGAAAAGAAATAGAGACGCTCATATAAACTAAATCCAGGAAGGCTGAACCAGGACCAGGTATGAAAACATGTGACCGGTTGGACTCATGCAGGCGAAGTTTCTATCTGCTGGATTTGGTTTTGCTCCGTTTAAAGTCAGCAGACGATGCAGAAATAATCAGCAGTTTATCATCTCAGCTGATTTCATTTGGTCTGCTGCTTCAGTTCACGGCGCTGAAAATTCCCAAATGATGACGTATCAGGATTTCCCCGGAGAAAATAGATATTTAATTACATCAAAAATGTGAACAAAGGACTGACATGGTGACTGTTTTCAATACAAGACTCAGATTAAAAACTCAAATTATTTTTGACAGTTACTTTAGAGAGAGCAGCAAACATGTTAAAACTCTTCAGATTACAGGCAGATGTCGACACGTTCGCTTCTGGAGGGATTTCAACATCGATTATGTTCTGCAGGATCCTCCTCAATCACGCCCACGATTCTGTTGAGAGGCGTTTGTGCAGCTCTGCTAACCTGAGCTGCAGCAGCCGCTGCAGAGGAGGAGGTTTCACCTGATCCGGATTCATCAAACATTCAGAGCACGCAGCGTTTTTAACTTGCATGCTCTGCAAGTTAAAAACTTGCACGTTTTTTAACGTCACAGTTATTAGCATTACCTTGTATTTGTCTTTGAGGGGATGAAGGCGGATTGTTTTTCTGTTCAGAGGTGAGAAAACATGACAAACTTTAAGTGGATCGAACAGAAAAACCGGTTCTTTCTGCGTCTAACATCAAGTTATTTCAGGAGTCACAATCATTTACAGGGATTTGATGCTGAGGCACCAACACACAGTTTCCAGTTAAAGATACAGCACAGCAGTCAGTTGTTATATTTAAATAAATCCAATTTAACAAAAGATCAGAGTGAAACTATTTGTATTTGTTAAAAATAGAAAATATATTTTGTATAAAATATAAAAGTATTTTGGTCTAGTCCACTTGAAATAAGTCAAAACTAACTTATAATTAACTTTTCAGCAAGAAATATGAGTTTTTATCAAGTTAATAATTCCTCCCTGTCTGCTGAAGAAATTAAACAGAATTATAGTTTCAATAAATTTGAGCACCAACCTTGTAGTGCTTTCAAAACATCAAAAACATATTTTTTTCAAAATCTCTTTCTCACCGTTTATTCAATGACACATGCTGTTTTTATTTTAATTATGCACAGCACTTTGAAATGCCTTGCTGCTGAAATGCTATACAAATAAAATTTGATTGACTGATTGATCAATATCAGTTCTATTGACTGATTGATCAATCAGTCAATAGAACATTTTTATCATAATTTTGCTTTTGGAAAACATTGAAATATGAGTCATAAAAAAATTCATAACAGGAGAAAATGTAATAAAAAGGCCGAGATGGACATGCTGCATGATTGATATGCTAGCTGGCTAATGACTCTGCAGCTCTGCTTCCATTAGTAATGTGTTAAAAACTTTGAAATGCAGCAGCATCATCATCCAGCCACTTCCTGTCTTCTTCTTCATGGTTTCTAGCAGTAGTAACTTCCTGTTGTGGGTCATGTGACCTGTGTGAAGCAAACAGAATGTTTCCATTTCAGTTTTGCAAAATAAACCGCAAAAAATTAAATTAAATTAAAAAGCTGATTCTGGTGTAAAAACATGATTTTTCTAAATTAACCTTTTTTCCATTAAGCTAATTTATTTTCATAATCCAATTTACATAGTTTTATGATCAATGAACCTTTTGACCTACATGTATGTTTGCACACCTTTCTTGAACTGTAAACATGAATCAGTTCATTATAAGTTGGATGAACTAGTTCTTTTTAGGGATCAACTGTCTAATGCTGCAGGTTTTAAACCAACCAGGGATGAAACCTTTTATACACACACACACACACACACCCCCCCACACACACACACACACACACACACACACACACACACACACACACACACAAAGTGATGAAAACTGCTGTGATGAAACACAAACATCTAAATATTTTGGACCTAAAATCTTCCAGTAAACATCACTTCCTGCCCTCCAAGCCGGTGAGCTCGCGCTGACAGGAAGTGATGTTTGGGGTCTTTAGATTTCATTTTGTTTTGTGATCTTTGTGCATCTTGGCCATGCCAGTGTGTGTGAAGTGTGTGTGAACTGCAGACTTTGTTTTCTTTGGCGCCAGGAGAGAATTGCTGCTCTGCCTGAAAGTCGGCTGCTGCGTGTTGATGGAGGCGGTTAGCAGCGTCAGCCCAACCTGAACCATCATCACCGCCGCTGACACTGAAACCAGGCACGACGGGTGTGTGTGTGTGTGTGTGTGTGTGACTGTGGCTTCAGAAGTGACTTTCTGACAAACAGGCGCAGCGTTTGCTTTGAGTGTTTCAATGCAGCTGAGTGAAGCCGCCGTTGTTTTGGAGCAACCCGGATTTAGTTTGGAAGCTGCAGCCGCCCCGACGTGTCGACATGAACTACAGACATGTTTGATTAAAAATTAATCATATTTTATCTAAATATTGCCGTTTACTGAGACTAGAAGAAAGAACATTTTAAGAATATATATAACATTTGTATGATGACCTTTCAGAAATGTTGCCAGAATAAAAGTATTCATCTTTACTCAGTTCTAGAAATGATCTCAAATATCATTTTCCTTCCTCCCCCCAAAATTTAAAATCTGTATAAACGATCAGCATAAAACTTGTTCATATTAGCATATTTTTAATCTGAGATTTAGAATGAAAATTATATTTATTTCTGTGAGATCGGAAAACATCCAGCCATTAAAAATCAATGCTGAGAAATGAAAGCTGTAAATTAATACTTAACATAATGTTTTTTAATGACATAATTAAACATGTGACACTTTTCAGATTATTTTAGCTAACTTTGAACATTAGCTTCAATATTTAATTAGATTATTGTTTACTGAATCCCTAGAAATTATCAAAAAGGGGAATTTTATCAGAGTTAGTTTCAGTTTTATTCCTGCATCCAAAAATCAATCGTTAAAAAAAGAAACTTTTAGCATCAATTTGTAGAAATTTATTTTAATCTGGACTCATTTCAAGACGTTAATCCCATGAAGAAAGCCTGGAAAGCCCAGAGTTAATCCGAGCTTAGCAGAAATATCTCATAGTATCTGAATCAGCTCAGAGTTTTCTCTGCAGAAGAACTAAATAACAAACTTTATTATAAACAGAAATAAAATGTACATTTTCTGTGTTTCTACCATGTCACTTCTCATACGGCAGGTTTTGTTTGAGCCGTTGCAAATGTTGAAAGATCATAAGATGATTCAGACTGTTCAAAGTAAATGTGGCCAGGCAGAGCAGCGACTCAAACCGTTTTCAGCTCATCTGGAGCAAACATGAGACGTCATGCTGTCTGTTGGCTGCAGGTTTGGATTCGCTGCTCGTTTTCAGAATCAGCAGGATAAAATCGCAGCACAATCACAAACGCGCTGCTGGATGTTCAGGTTCATTTAACAATAATCCTTGGGATCCAAGATGGACGCCAGCGAAACGCTCCATGTTTTACGGAGGAAAATATCTGATGATAACGTCTTTGATGCAGTTACAATACATCAGAAAATAATCTTTAAAGTGGGTTGGAAAAACCAATAAGTTCTCATTAAAATAGTTTCTGTTGGTCTGATCTGGGTCAGACTTACAGGGGCAGCAGCCCAGGGAGCCATTTTTTGGGGGTCAGCCCACACATTTTTATTTTAAAAACTTTTTTTATGAATATTCTTTTGCAGACATTGCATTTCCTGTCAGAGTAAAAAGCCCATATGATATGATATATAATTATATTTTGGATTTGTATTGAACTGAAAATGAAGAAGTTAGAGTATTTTGGTATCATCACTTCATACCCAGTTATGTACAATTTTACATATTTATTTACTGTAATTTACATTAGGAAATTACAGTAAATAATTTTACTGTAATTAAAATTATACAGGATGTTGCATTTCTGGATGTTGCAGAAATGCAACATCCATTTCTGCAGTGGATGTTGCACCAAACGGTTCCCAGCTCCTGGATCCACATCTTTATGCTCTGGGTCTAATATCATTATATATTTTTTTATTAACGGTAAATAAAAAAATCATCATAAATTATAGGAATAAAGTCTTGGAAACCTCAATAATCAATCTATAAATTGGTATTTGCTACCTGACTGAAGCTCTCCGGCAGGAATCCTCCTGAATATGAAAAGCATTTCTACTTTCTGGCAAGTTAAATTAGCAGATCATTATTGCTTTAATGACACCACAAGTAGATTAGAACTTTTTAAAATAAACACCAATTAAACTTTAAGCTGCTCAAATCAAGACAAAGGCTGTAAATTTAACAGAGCTGCCATCCAGGGACTGATCTCAAACACACATCATCTAATTACAAACTAAACGGCAGCTCAGTGGAGTTAATGCATCATCTGAGGCACTTTAATGGCTCATATTTACTATACTGCCATAATACCCTATCATCAATTCCCTTTGTGCTGGCTGATTGCAGGCTCACAGGATTACAGCAGGCAGCTTCAATGAGCCACATTTGCAGGTGTTAGCTCAGAGTTTAGTCTGTTAGTCTCTGCAGCCCAGGATCACGTTAAGAGCAGGAAAAACGAGCGGCTCTCTCTCTCTGCAGGGAGGATTGGCAGACACCAGCGTCTGCACCATGCTAGCATCCAAAGCTAATTGGCACCCAGGTTTTATGATAAAATGTAAAGAATCCAGGTCAAATCTGAAGCGGGCAGAATTATGTGCTGAACCAAATCCAGGTAACTCCATCATCCCTGCCTCCCTGTTTGTGTCGACGGCCATTTTTGGCTGCTAACAGGCCGAATGAGAGCCACTCAGGTGTTTCTTTAAGCCCAGCCAGCAGCGTGACCGGCCTTCCAGCCCAACACAAATCCATGCTCTCTTATTGTTCTCCTTACTCCTCTGTTTTTTCATCATTTCAACGTGATCGTTTTGCTCCTTTGTGTGTTTTTAAAGCATGCTAACATTCAGGTTTTTCCCTCTGTCTCTGCGGCTCACTGTCGGCTCACACAGGTTGAACATGAAGCCGCACCTGAATAATTTATATTAAAATTCAGTCAAACAGACAGAACCGCCGTCACACCTGCATCCTCCATGGATTTACCCCACCATAATTTACATCGTTTCATATTTATGTACAAAGAGGAAAAGTTTCACTGGTAGAAACTAAAACATTGACAGAAATAAACATGTAAAAGAGAACTAGAATTATTTTTATAGTTAAAGTTTAACTGGTTTCATTTTGAAGGTAAAAGATTAACATAATCTGATTTTTATGAGTTTTTGCTCTGAAAAGTTTTTAAAGTTACCCTAATTTTACTATTTCAAGATTATAAACTTATTTAGCTACAAAAAAAATCCAAAACCTCAAATTTTCAGATGAAATTTTAAAGTCAACATGACAACAATGGTTTTATTTTTTACAGACTAACTTAGCTTACACAGTCAGTATAATATACTTTAATCCAATATAAAGAGAACATCCTCAAACACGAATTTTGACAGTTTAAATCAGGGGTCCCCAAGCTACAGCCCGCGGGCCGGATCCGGCCCGCCTCCTCATTTGGTCCGGCCCCCTGAACAATACCAGAGAGCATTCAGTGTTTTTTTTTTCATATATATGTGGACCCCCAGGGGTATCTGGGGGTCCACAGGGGTATCATATCTGAAACTTGGTTTCCCTCAATGGAATATATACCAGTCAGTACCAGTCACCGTTTCGCTCACGGTTTTTTTCCATTTGCATTCTGGGTAAAAATCTATCTACAAACACGAATATGTCGTCGGCAGTAATTCAACCCCCCCAACAAAAGTTTTCTAAGGTTTCTTTCTCGAAAAACTAAGACCAGTTTTAGTTGTGGCGAGGGCCACAGTTATGTGGACCTCGCAGGAAAAAGTTTGGGGACCCCTGGTATAAATGCTTACTTTTCTAACTTTTTGCAGTAATGAGCTGTACTGCAGCACTGATGCTAAAGAGGAACAAGTGAATATTTTACTACAACTGTTGTGATTTCAGTTTTTCTCCATAATAACTCTACAGTGAACAATATTTTATTAGCACCAGAACAATCTCACATTTTATGTTATTAGCGCAAAGGAATTTAAACATCTAATTTGCAGCTAACAATGCTAACAAGTATGTGAAGTGTGGCAAGTGTTGTTGTTTGGGTCATTTATCTCTGACCTCTTTAGCAGCAGTTAAAAGATAAATAATACTTTTAATACATCTTAATATTTAATTTCCTGTAAAAGCTGCATTGCTAGCTTGGATGTAATCAGTAAAAAAAAAAACTAAAATCGGTTTAAGCTGTGCTTGCTTCTTATTGGCATTCTGCTCTATATTGGCTCTAATATGGCTTATTATTAATATTTTTAAAATATCACATTAAAAGCAGGTTTAATCTTTAGCCTTAGCACCTAGCTGTGCCACAGGGCGAATGCTACCATCCACCTCAGCAAGAACAAATGGAGAGTTTTATTCCTGCAGTTCTCTGCAATTACAGAAACTTTTTTGTTGGCGTTTTAATAATCACACAAGTTCTGAAGCCAGAGTTTAAAACTTTTTAAAAACTTTTTGCAACAGCTAACAGTGATTCCGACTAATGCAAGCTCATACGTAAAGAGGACCGACACACAGAGAGTAGCTGCGGTATTATTTATTCTTTCCTTCTTTTAAATTTTTTTTTCTTAGTGTCTTAATTTTTTTTTACCACACTCATGGTCAAAGCTGTTTCAGTGTAGCAGCTAGCTGTGCTACAGCGCTAGCACTAGCTTATACAAAGTTTCAATCCTCGTCGGCCATTTTAGCTTTGGACTGAGAAATGACAGCTGCATACTGGCTGTTTATTTATTTTAGATAGTTTTCTATTTTTACATCTGCTTTGGTTTTGAACTTTGGGACCAATAAGGAGGCTAAAAGAACTCACAAAAAAACATCTACTGAAACATTTTTACCACATTATCAAAATAAAACAAAAAATCCAAAAAGAGACGATTAAGAAAACAATGCAATATTTGCACATATTGCATTGTTTTCTGTCTGTGTTTATCAAATTACAAACAAAAACTAAGGTCAGAAATCAACACATAACTGGTTTTAAAGATTTATAAGATTATATCTGTTGATACTGTTTGCATGTTTTCAATAAGTAAACTTTATTTATAAAGTGTTTTTCACAGACATAAAATGACAAAGCACTGCAAAATAAAAATCCACCTTAAATTGTACAGAGAATGAAACAATCAGGTCAGATTTTTGTTGTTGAGAAATCTTCGTCAATATTTTTTTACTACCCATTTGGCACAGGCTCTCAAACCGGCAAGATAAAGATTAACATTTTTCCTTAATCGCAGGTACTTTCTCTTCAAGAGAGAAAAGCTAACAAAGCAAAATGAAGCACAGGGTTTGAGGGAAAGGCAGAGCGAATGCTAGCAGCATATAATCATCGGTAATTATATGTGTGATGTGTAATAGCTGTCTTACAGCAAACATCGATCAGATTTAACCCAGCCACACATTTTGGGTTCAGAACACAGGCTGTAATTATAAAACTATTTTTAGATTAATAAAACAGTAACTTTGTGTGAGAAACCAGGCAGGATTTCTAAAGATCGCTCAGTTAAAACTTTGTGTCATCTGGTTTTTATATGTTCCAACAGAGTTCTTCACTTATCTGGACATTTTCATTCTTCAATGAAAACATTCAGCCGCCTTCGTGCGCCGTACCAGAGGTCCCACTGACCTTGGTGCACTTTCATAATTTTACACGATTTTTTGCTGCTATTTTCTCCTTACGACAATCTTAGATCGTTGGCCGATCTAAGATTGTCGCTGGTGATTTCGTAACCGATCATCCTGCAGTGTGATGTAGATCGTCGTGGCCGCTCCGATCTAAATCAGGGTTTTTCCCCGACTGGGAGTTTAACGCTGAATGTGACAGGTAGCCAATCAGAAAGCCGGATTCTCCTCCTGCTTTCTGAGGGGAAATTATGGAGGGGAATCCCAAACAGCTGACACGGCGAGACACGATGTCCAGCGGACATTGGAGATGATATGTGGAAACAACATTAATATTTATCCAACATTTCGTGCAAAGAATATAGAAATGACAAGGAGAGGAGTTGGAGCCAAATTGCTACCGCAGTTGATGAACCCGGTAAGTTTTCAGCTGTTCTTCGTTAACGTTACATAAATGGGTTATAATGATTTTCATTCAGTCAGAACTTTACGCTGATTCTAGCCACTTGCATCACAGGTAGATTCTAGTAAAGCATTGATTAATGGCTGGTATTAAAATTACTTAACTGGACTTGTAGCCATTATTTTGGGCTACAAGTCCAAAATAATGGCTGTGTGGCTGGACACCACACAACCCGATAGAACCGATCGAACCGTTATGCCAAGGATTTCTGTCGGCTAATGTGTGGTGGTCTGAGGTTTTGAAAATGAGCCACAACTCGTGTCGTGTGAGCTGGACATTACACTAAGGAAATAGGAAGGGAGGGTCAGTGCAGAGCACCGGAGTTGAGCCTTTTTTCAGTCAGTGTCATCAACAGAAAGAAAAAAAAGGCAGGAAGAGACGATAAAGCCGATAATTAAAATGAGGTCGATATGTTTAATTTATCGTGCGATTAATTGATTTATCCGTCTCTTTTAGAGAGTTTTCATTAATTTTTTAAGCATTGAGAAAAGTGAAAAGTTGAAGTGAGATCCCATTTACAGGATTACTTTTTATTGTTTGACCCATTTTAAACTCAAACTAATTCCAGGTTAGCTACCGACTGCAGCTCAAAGTAAAGCGGTTGTCATAGAAACGAGCTGAATACCAGGTCAGTCCTTCCTCTGAAAACGAGTTCTCAGGACATTTTACAGCAGAAAATCATAATTTTGGTGTGCATGTCCATTCAGCTCCACACCGCATCCCAGTTATGCAAATAGAGCCGTCTTGTTTAGACAGGAAAATGATCCATGCAAACTCTTTTCTTTGCTATGCATTCAGTCACTGCAACAAAACAAACGCAGCACGCCAACGGTTTCCCTCATGCATCTGAATTTGAAAACATGTCAACCAAGTGGTGCAAAAATGAAGAATCTACAGATCGCTTCCTCTTTGCATGGCAGCAATTTTATTTGTCTGAATAGCGTGGGCCATCTGTAAGACGAAAACAGGACCGGCGCTGACCAGCCGACTCTTTGCATAGCATGCAGGAAGGATCGGCCGTTCTCACTCCATCCTGAACGTCCATTGAGCAGGTACAGCCAGCAATAAAAAAGAGACATAAATTTAACTGAATGGGAGCAGAGAGCATGAGTCAAATAATACGTTTATGCAGACAGAAGACAAAAACAACAGACGGAACAGGTGGCCTGAAAACAGCAGTTTGAAAAGCTGACAAAAGGGCAGCGACTCATTCCAGCAAACAAGGAAAACGCCCAAAGGAGAGAAAAACGCTGAAAGCTACTGTAGCAACGTCTGTCACAGTCACCCCACCCACAGCAGCATCCATCACTCAGGCCGCAAACATCAGAAAGAGGATATATGCTGAGGGTAATGTCTACCAGCATGAAGATTAACCTTTTGTTAAGCTTTATTTAACTGCCTCAATATTTATCCAGTTGGACAAAGAAGCCTTTTGTCTCCTGTTGTCCTCACTGAAACGTCCATCCATCATCTTTAACACATTCAGAAAGCCACATGGTGAACCGCTGACCGCTAGCCGGCCGACAGTTTACCATTTATTCAGGCCGCAGGGCCAGACGGCGAGAAGCTGCTGCTGTTAGAGAGACTCAGTGCAGTCATTGAAAAACATCAGATTCAAGTAGAAATGTTATAAATACTGCCTTCAAAACTGGGACCACACTGGGAACTAATGGGACCAAACTGGGAACCAATGGGACCACACTGGGAACCAATGGGACCACACTGCGACCAAACTGGGAACCAATGGGACCACACTGCGACCAAACTGGGAACCAATGGGACCACACTGGGAACCAATGGGACCACACTGGGAACCAATGGGACCACACTGCGACCAAACTGGGAACTAATGGGACCACACTGGGAACCAATGGGACCACACTGCGACCAAACTGGGAACCAATGGGACCACACTGGGAACCAATGGGACCACACTGCGACCAAACTGGGAACCAATGGGACCACACTGGGAACCAATGGGACCACACTGCGACCAAACTGGGAACTAATGGGACCACACTGGGAACTAATGGGACCACACTGGGAACCAATGGGACCACACTGCGACCAAACTGGGAACCAATGGGACCAAACTGGGAACTAATGGGACCACACTGCGACCAAACTGGGAACCAATGGGACCACACTGCGACCAAACTGGGAACCAATGGGACCACACTGCGACCAAACTGGGAACCAATGGGACCACACTAGGAACCAATGGGACCACACTGCGACCAAACTGGGAACCAATGGGACCACACTGCGACCAAACTGGGAACCAATGGGACCACACTGGGAACCAATGGGACCACACTGCGACCAAACTGGGAACCAATGGGACCACACTGGGAACCAATGGGACCACACTGCGACCAAACTGGGAACCAATGGGACCACACTGGGAACCAATGGGACCACACTGCGACCAAACTGGGAACCAATGGGACCACACTAGGAACCAATGGGACCACACTGCGACCAAACTAGGAACCAATGGGACCACACTGGGAACCAATGGGACCACACTGCGACCTAACTGGGAACTAATGGGACCACACTGGGAACCAATGGGACCACACTGGGAACCAATGGGACCAAACTGGGAACCAATGGGACCACATTGGGAACCAATGGGACCACATTGGGAACCAATGGGACCACACTGGGAACCAATGGGACCACACTGCGACCAAACTGGGAACTAATGGGACCACACTGGGAACCAATGGGACCACACTGCGACCAAACTGGGAACCAATGGGACCACATTGGGAACCAATGGGACCACACTGCGACCAAACTGGGAACCAATGGGACCACACTGCGTTCAAACTGGGAACCAATGGGACCACACTGGGAACCAATGGGACCACACTGCGACCAAACTGGGAACTAATGGGACCACACTGGGAACCAATGGGACCACACTGGGAACCAATGGGACCACACTGCGACCAAACTGGGAACCAATGGGACCACACTGCGTTCAAACTGGGAACCAATGGGACCACACTGGGAACCAATGGGACCACACTGCGACCAAACTGGGAACTAATGGGACCACACTGGGAACCAATGGGACCACACTGGGAACCAATGGGACCACACTGGGAACCAATGGGACCACACTGGGAACCAATGGGACCACACTGGGAACCAATGGGACCAAACTGGGAACTAATGGGACCACACTGGGAACCAATGGGACCACACTGGGAACCAATGGGACCACACTGGGAACCAATGGGACCACACTGGGAACCAATGGGACCACACTGGGAACCAATGGGACCACACTGGGAACCAATGGGACCACACTGGGACCACACTGGGAACCAATGGGACCAAACTGTGAACTAATGGGACCACACTGGGAACCAATGGGACCACACTGGGAACCAATGGGACCACACTGGGAACCAATGGGACCACACTGGGACCACACTGGGAACCAATGGGACCACACTGGGAACCAATGGGACCACACTGGGACCAAACTGGGAACTAATGGGACAACACTGGGAACCAATGGGACCACACTGGGAACCAATGGGACCACACTGGGACCACACTGGGAACCAATGGGACCAAACTGGGAACTAATGGGACCACACTGGGAACCAATGGGACCACACTGCGACCAAACTGGGAACCAATGGGACCACACTAGGAACCAATGGGACCACACTGCGACCAAACTAGGAACCAATGGGACCACACTGGGAACCAATGGGACCACACTGCGACCTAACTGGGAACTAATGGGACCACACTGGGAACCAATGGGACCACACTGGGAACCAATGGGACCAAACTGGGAACCAATGGGACCACATTGGGAACCAATGGGACCACATTGGGAACCAATGGGACCACACTGCGACCAAAAATGGGAACCAATGGGACCACACTGGGAACCAATGGGACCACACTGCGACCAAACTGGGAACTAATGGGACCACACTGGGAACCAATGGGACCACACTGCGACCAAACTGGGAACCAATGGGACCACATTGGGAACCAATGGGACCACACTGCGACCAAACTGGGAACCAATGGGACCACACTGCGTTCAAACTGGGAACCAATGGGACCACACTGGGAACCAATGGGACCACACTGCGACCAAACTGGGAACTAATGGGACCACACTGGGAACCAATGGGACCACACTGGGAACCAATGGGACCACACTGGGAACCAATGGGACCACACTGGGAACCAATGGGACCAAACTGGGAACTAATGGGACCACACTGGGAACCAATGGGACCACACTGGGAACCAATGGGACCACACTGGGAACCAATGGGACCACACTGGGAACCAATGGGACCACACTGGGACCACACTGGGAACCAATGGGACCACACTGGGAACCAATGGGACCACACTGGGACCAAACTGGGAACTAATGGGACAACACTGGGAACCAATGGGACCACACTGGGAACCAATGGGACCACACTGGGACCACACTGGGAACCAATGGGACCAAACTGTGAACTAATGGGACCACACTGGGAACCAATGGGACCACACTGGGAACCAATGGGACCACACTGGGAACCAATGGGACCACACTGGGACCACACTGGGAACCAATGGGACCACACTGGGAACCAATGGGACCACACTGGGACCAAACTGGGAACTAATGGGACAACACTGGGAACCAATGGGACCACACTGGGAACCAATGGGACCACACTGGGACCACACTGGGAACCAATGGGACCAAACTGGGAACTAATGGGACCACACTGGGAACCAATGGGACCACACTGGGAACCAATGGGACCACACTGGGAACCAATGGGACCAAACTGGGAACCAATGGGATCACACTGGGACTGGCTGCAGCTGATTCTGCAGTCTGAGGAGCAGCCCTCAGACAATTCGTTTGCAGGAGTTTCCACTTTGCTTTTCTTCTAACATTTGTCATCAATACAAGTTGATGGAAGTTAAATCTAGTTGTTCTTGTACTTCTGGTGTTTCAGTTTCTTTGGTTCTGAATTCCTAATTGTTCCTTCCAGGAAGCCGCGCTAAACCGTCTGCCAACCAGTACGCCCAGTCGCACAACCAGTTCATCTGCTCCGTTTATTGTTCCTCCTTTACTATGAATCAATGACAACACCAACTCCCATAGACATGTAGCCAATATCAATAGATATGTCTGAAATTAGACCAAGATATTGGCGTATATTAATCATATCCCATCATTCCAGTGACCTGTGCAGTTCTGTGGACACATTGTGGCTGCTGCTGATACCAGACTGACATAAAACGGATTAACGCAAAAAGAGTTACAGTGATCTGTATTTGTCTGTGTTTAATTTCATTTCAATGAAAACTTGTTTCCCCTGTCTGATACGCCTCTGTATTTAAAATACTTTTAAAGGTAGGATATTCTAGTAACTCCAGCTTCCTCCCACAGTCCAAAAACATGACTGTCAGGTTAACTGGTTTCTCTAAATTCTCCCTAGGTGTGTGTGTGTGTGTGTGTGTGTCTGTGTGTGTGTCTGTCCTGTGACAGACTGGCGACCTGTCCAGGTGACCCCGCCTCTCGCTCAGACGGACAGACAGATATTCTAGTAAAAGGATTATTTCATACATCTATAGCTTTTCATTTTAAATGGGTAGGATATTCAGATGAAGGAAGAGATCTTCTTGTGGTTTCGTTGTGTATATAAATTGTTCCGATGCTAAGCTAACTCCTAAGCTTCCACTTCAGTCACTCAAATAATGTTATCCAATATATTTAACATTAGCAACCTGCTGTGGTTTTCGGTTTGTAAACATGACTGTAGCAATTCTAGACGGGTAGCACAGACAGACAGGCTTAGCCATCTATCCGTGCTGCGGTAGGAAAATCTGACGAGGTAGCACAGATGGTCAGAACACCGGTTTGTTTCAACAGATATCTCATGAAAACGTTGAGGTAGTTTTCCTCAATCCTTGCCCAAAAATATCAGACATATTCGGTTTTTGAAGTAGTTGTAAGTTTTTAAGCATCACAAACAACATTTAGGTTGATGGGAAAATTCCAGCAGACTTCAGCCAACATGCTGAGGTCGTGGTGGATCCTGTCAGGAGAAGCTGAGCCGTCCGGCCCGGTGCCATGCAGCGCAGATAGAGCAGCAGATGAAAGGCCAGAGCAGTAACAGAGGAGGCAGAAGGAAGTAAAGACAGATTTATTGACAACAACGTGAAGATGTGAAGGATCTGGAAATCAAGGGAACATTCCAGCCGGAGCAGACATGATGAAGAGACAGAAAGAAAGGCTAATGGAGCAGCTGGGCGGGGAGGAGAAGGCAGCAGATAGAAGGGAGACCAACATTTGTGCAAATGATAAGCAAATGTAGAAAGGTGAGCAGAGAATGAGAGGAAGCGTTGAAGATTAAAGAAAAACAACTGAGAAGAAAAGGATGGAGCAGACGAGAGGACAGCGTTTCTGAGCCAGCTGTGTTTACATGACCTCTGACCTCAGAGCCACTCCAATCTCTTCAAGACGTCAGCTCGACTCGCAGGCCTTCAGTCTGACAAACATCTCACCTCAGCACACTGCAGACAGAATATCATGCAGCGTCTCTTTATAATGACGGAAATATTCTCCAATGGTTTTGCTCCAATTTTAAAAACATGGAAGAAATAAATTCTCCAGACTTTAACCTGAAGTCAAAATCTAGATCATTTCATGAAAACAATGAGCTTTTGCACTCAGCAACAAGAAGTCCAGTTACACTAAGGTGATTTTTTTGTATATATTGAATAGAAGCAAAATAATAATCATTATTGATTTGCATTTTGCTTTCAAGATGCCAGAGCTTCTTATGAAACGTCATAATGACCTTGACCTTTTGTTCTTCTGAGGTCATTTAAAGTTTTTCTTTGGAGTCTGGATTTCTGTTAATCTCTAATCCAACTTCTTCAACCTTTATTTTCACATTTATCTGATATGATTCATCTGAAACAGAAAAAATCTACGTAAAGAGTGTTTGGAAGGTTCTGGGTCTGGTTCCAGATTCTCCCAGTCCAGATGTTACAGAACATGAACTTGGAACAAAAAGCCACATTTCTGTTTGTTCATTCCAATGCCCTGCAGTCCACTTCCTGCTTTTGGAGCGGTCTCCGGTCCGCTTGGCGTTCACATTCAAACAAACCCAGACTGAGGTTTGGAGGAACAGAGGTCAGAGGTCGATTAGAGGTCACACCAAACAAATCGAACTTTCTGGACAAACTATCTGGAGTCGGATTAGAGCGGACTAAAAAGGGCTGGTGTGGTTGCACCCTTTAAGTTTTAAAATATGAAATAATCCTTTATAGTTAACCTGAAAGATAAAAACCTGAGCAGTTTCTGCTCCATAAAAGGGACAGCTCCACTCTGTAACCCGGCCTGAACGTCTCAGGAACCATCCAAACCCAAAGACGAAGCAGCACAACATGTAGATCAGATCAAAGTGTGACAGATCCTCTCTACAGCCTGAAATTTGTCTTCAGTCTTTTCTTCTCGTTTTTCACCATTTGTCCTCTGTCCCAAACCCTCTAATGTGTTCCCCGCCCCGCGCCCCCATCATTCTCTGTCTCAAAGAAATATGTCCAGCAGGATTTATCTCCGTCCTCCAGCACTCAGCTCACCAGGCCGGGACACAGAAAGAGAAGCAGCTGGTTTTTACACAACATGGGGAAAGGATGGATGGATTTAGGGTGGGGTGGAGATGGGGAAAGAGATATAGGCAGAGGGAAAATATGGAGGGCCATGACAGAGAGAGAAGAAAGGCAAGGAGGGAAAAAAACATGAGACCTTCTGTGATGCTCAGCGAACGAAGAGTTATGTCCATGCTGGACCACGCCCTGATATTTAAATGCAAACTGGAGTGAAGGAGAAGCTAATGCACGCTTTGTTTCAGCGTTCCAGTCGTCACTTGGCTGCAGTTTAGAGGGTCCAAACAGAAACACAACATTTTATTTTTATTAATATGAATAAAATAAATCAACAAAAAGGAGCAACAGACCAAAGGAATTTCACAATAAAAGGTTAAAGGTGACCAACTCATTTTGGCTGCCAACAGATGAGCAATTATACAACCGTCCATCTTTGAAAAGCATTACTGGAGCCTCCTGCACAACCAACCAGAATGCAGCAAGTCAGTAACACTATTGTCTTTTCCAGCAGCCATTGAACAGCGCATACAGCGGGAAAACCAGCTGACCAAACGCTGGAGATCAGCCTGGGTTGCTAGGCAACCAGGCAGTACAGCTAATTCACTGCTAAAGTATTCCAGCTAGTTAGCCGTTTTAAAAGTTAACTTATCAGCAGCTGGCTGGATGAGGTTTGTAAACACAGCAAATTTGGAAGTGTTCCATCAACTCCTACAGAGTTAAATTCAACACTTTGAAAGTGTCTATGTTGGTCCACTCTGGATGGTGTAGAAGTTACACTTTTGAAAGTGTTATTTGTGATAGAGTTGAATCAACACTCACAGTAGTTGAAATCAAACACGCTTCAAGTTAACACTATGAACGTGTTAATCTAACACAGAACAGTGTAAAGTATATATTAACACAGAAATCTGAGTTTTGAAATATTACTGGCAGGGTGTGCTGTGGTGGCACAGGGGTTAAGCACAACCCACATATGGAGGCTCTAGTTTTCAATGTGGCTGTCGTGGGTTCGCTTCCCGGTCTTCCCCTTCTCTCATTACCCACTTCTTTTTGTCAATTTACTACCAAATAAAAGCCACTAGAGCAATTAAAACCTTTTTTTCCCTAGAAACTATTGGCCATCAATAATCCCCAAATTCATTTTAAAAGACATAGATGTCACATTAGATGCTACAAAAACACCAGCACCCGTTGCAGTATATAATCTACTTTTATTTCAAAACATCAAACAGCACTGACAGCCATATACAACAAAGGTCATACATTCATGGTACTTTGCACTGAAGGTGAAGCTTTGAAAGTTCATTGGAAGCGGCCATGGATGGTCTTGTGATCACTGATGGTGAAGTGTCTTTGGTGCCGCTCTTGTTTTCACCAACATGAAGGAGGAAGACTTCCAGCCTGGAAGGAAAAACAGGAAATATAGCAGAAACATTAGGATAATAAATAAATATTTTAAAAAGAAGTGTGAACAAAACTAATCAGACTCACTTGTGTGTGTCACCATCATATTCATTCAAATTACTCTGCCCACCTGGTTTACAAGATAAAGCATAAAAAAGTCAGAAATAATTACTAAAGAAATTAGTCAGCTTATAGACAAATTTTTGGACAGCATTAAAAGTCGTGCCAACCTGTCTGAAGAAATGTGTTGAAGTCATAACAGGCTTCAGTCACCAACATGACACACTAACAAACATTTTGGCAGTTTTATTTGTGCCACAGGTACAAAACACCAGAGTCAAATGGCTTAATTGCCTCCTAATTGTGTAGATATGTTCTTCAGAGTCCTGCTAATCACCTAATTATTGTATTCAGGTGGTGCAGCAGCAGCACATCTAAATGTTGCAGGACAGTGGCCCTCCAGGACTGGAGTTTGACACCTCTGGCATAGATCAAGCCAATGGTCCAGCATAGCCACTCCCCCATTTTGCAGTCTACAGCCAAAAACTTAACGAAAACGACCCGCAGCTAAATAATGTTAACTCAAATGGCCTCCAGATTTTCCTGATAGTTTTAATGTTTGCTTAAGATAATAAACAGTCGTATATACCGTGATATCCAAACAAATAAAAGTACGTTAAGCAAACTATGCATTTGAATCAATACTTCTGCGTAAACGGAAAAATAATGCCTCCAAAAAAAAATAGTCAAATGTGATCATTGTAACATGGAACTTACCTTGTTATAATAAGCTCCAGACAAGACGCCATACTGCTGCCTCCGCTCCTCAGGCAAACATGTGACGCAGTAGCGGAACAAACCGGCGTCGACCGGGGGCGGGGCTAATGACAGGGGCGGGGCTAATGACCGGGGCGGGGCTAATGGCCGGGGGCGGGGCTAATGACCGGGGGCGGGGCTAATGTCCGGGCCCAAATAATAAAGCTCATGATAATTTAACTTTACAACATGGACATGCCCACAACAGCAGAGCTAACAAGTTTCACCACCACAGAGAGCGACTCTGTCATTCTGAAATCCATCTGACATGAAGTACAACAAACCAAGAAAACAAAAACATCAGGCTACTGGTCACTAACGATGAAACAACACAAATTCAAAACATGTTAACGTAGTCTGTAGAAATGCTCTAGCTAGTTTGACATTTGTTGCCAAGTGACTGATGATGACGTTGGTGACAAGCTTTACCCAGAATGCACCTGGAGACAATAAGGACGATTCATTTGTAGTTTTGTGTTTCATAAAGTTAAATATAAGCGTGAAAATAAAGCCAATCATGTAGCACAACATTTTATTCAATATTTTACACTCACTGTGTCACTAAAATCAGTCAGTCTGGTAAGTAATTTAGCAACCATGAGTCAACAATGGGGCAACCTACTACATAACCTACTGGGGTACGTACACAGTTTACAACAGGAGAGGGCTCTCCTTTACATTTATCGTCTGATGCTATAGAGAAAATTTGGATCCCTGAAGGCACGTTTTGCCTACCATGTGGCCCCTGTAGGTCCAGGCCAGGGGCCTACTGCAACCCCACCCTACCTGTTGCTCCTTCCCTGATGTGATGTCACAAATATGTTACAATTGTTGGAGATACAGTCTGATGTTGATTTCTAACATCAGACTGAGTTAGACTGCTGGAGTTAATTTAGAAATCAACACTGGACTGGATTGCTTTTTGTTTAACTCTTTGGACCTCTTTAGTGAATGTTAGAGAAACTAACACTCATGTTATTGAATTAACACTGTATTTTTAACATACAACACTTCCACTGGAAATCTGACACTTCTGAATTTGCCGTGTACATTTCTGTGGAGACACGGATCTTAAATTCCACTCATGACGGCCTTAAAAAGTCGTAAAGAACCCTGTTCTGTACCGTAACACCAACTGCTACGATTTCACTATCAAAGGTCAGGCATCGACTTTGCAGCAATTAAAATAAACTGATGCATTTATTAATTAATATTCTTGATTAATCATGAAATTATAGTAAAGTAATAACAGAAAACAAAGAGACATCACTTTGAAATCTCACCCAGACCAGCTTTCTTTCTTTTTTCACGGTTATTTTACCGATTTCCTTTGATGAGTCAAAGAGGTTTTAGCTCAGACTTGTTTGCTTGGTGGTAATAAAGACAAAAGACTGAAATAACAGCTTTGAAGTCAGGAGATTATCAGCCGAAGGATTCAGATCCTGATGTTCAGCAGAAACACATGCTGACGACACTGTCACTCTACACATCGATCCTCACAGATTTAACAATAATTTATTGATTTGAACTCCAGAAATTCAACAGAGTTGTTTTTCTGTCTTAAACACAATCAGAGATAAAACACTGATAACCAGACTAAATGTGTTATTTACAGCCCCTCCCTCTGCATCAGTCGGCCCAGATGCTCATGCTGTAGAAACGTCACTGAAAAAGCAGAACATCAGAACAAGACATGCACTGCAAAAACAAAACCTTTCATCTATTTTTTGATCTAGTTTCTGTTGCAAATATCTTAGTTCACTTGACTAAACTAACTTACAAGTAACATTTTAAGCAAGACATAGGTTATTATTTTAAGTCAATAATTCCTTCATAAAAAGTTTAAGTTCTACTGATGGATTATTTCATTAAAACATTATATTTTTCCCGTGTTGTAAGATTTTGTGTTTTTGAAGTGTGGCAGCCAGTTATTAGGCTCAGAAGTTGGATAGATTTGCATTTTGCCATAAATAAATGAATTCATAGATTAAAAACTTGCTTGGGATTCTTTCTGGTTTTACAGTAAAATCTGATTAAAGGATATATTCAAGTGTAACATGTTAAACTGGCGGCCATGTGTTCAAAGAAAGGCCATTTCACAAAAAGACGTCGCCCATGAAGGTCAAAGGTCATGATATCATCAAGGTGAGCAGCGCCAGCGCTAACTATTGCTTTACAGCAGGAGGAGCATTTTATTCTGGAGACCAGGATGAATGAAACATCTGCACATCAAACGCCGTCATTTTTCAGACTGATAGACGAAACATTCATGTGTTTATTACAGACGACACTGAAAATCCTGAAAGTAAAAGGACACAGACCTGTCGTGAACCTGTCCCATTCACGAAAAGCATCAGTGGAGCCTCCTGCACAACCAGCCAGAACACAGCAAGCCAACAACTAACCGCTTGTCTTTTCCTGCAGCCATTGTACAGCGCATAAAAACCAGCAGTTGGAGATCACCTGGGGTTGCTAGGTAACGGGCTGAGCTTCGCTGTGGTCGCTAGGTAACAGTGGCCTCAAATGTGATTTAACAATCGTTTTTGAAATGGCTTTTTTCCCCAAACATCAACAAACATGAACTTATTGCCAAAAAATGTCTGCGTGTTTTTAATCTGTTTGCAGAAGCAGCAGAGACACAAAATACAGAACAAACACATCAAAACGTGAATTTTGCTCAATAGTTTCTCTTTAAGGTTTAGGTTTTATGTGTGAGTTATTAAAATAAGCAGCTTAAATGTTTTTAGAGGGAGTCTGAAGTATTTTCATATTGTAGCCGTTTACAGTTGGTCTAACTCCAGTGGAAACAGAGGAACCTCGTCTCTACAGAACCCAACTTAAAAATCCACACGGCTCGTTTAATGAGTTTTCTAAGACTCTCAGATGGATGAAGTAGTCTCAAATGGAAAGACAAATTAAGAAAATCAAGAAAGCACAAAGTTAAAAACAAATTGTGCCCCAAACATGGAATACAAGTGATAAAAGTTGAAAAGTTTCAGCATTTCAGCCTGAAACCATGAGGAAGCGAGCCCCACCGCGCCGCCTCGACATGACTGAGGTTTCAATAAAGAATGTGGAGAGCAGCGTCGCCCACGCTCACTCTGCTCCTCTTCACAAAGATGGGAACATCGACAGTTTACAGGCACCTTTAACATGGTTTAATCACACCTATACTTATCATATTAATGTGGCCTTTGAGGATTAGCTCAGTAAACGACAGCGGCGACGGCTGATTTCTGTGATAGATAGATAGAGTGCTTTGGGTTTGAGCTCACCCGCTTTCACAGTGACTCACAGCATTATGGTTCTCAGACTGAGACAAACAGAGATTTACTGGGCTTACCCACCGCCACACAGGTAGACACACACACACAGGAGCAGGAGCTTTAGGACACACACAATTAAACACAAGCACCGACTGCACGCAAACAGATCCAGCGATGTCGAAATGGCTTTGAATTATTACAGACGATTCTCATGTAGACGGGAATCAAAGGAGGAGAAAAATGCAGAGCAAGTAGCAGCAGCAGCTGTTTGCTCAGAGGTTACGCCGTCACATGAGGAAGGAACAAGAGAGGCTCGTCAATCACACTGCTGCAGCTGCTGCAGCCAGGCTGTTGATGCTGCTGCAGCTGCTGCAGCCAGGCTGTTGATGCTGCTGCAGGGCTCCTGCTGCAGCCAGGCTGTTGATGCTGCTGCAGGGCTCCTGCTGCAGCCAGGCTGTTGATGCTGCTGCAGGGCTCCTGCTGCAGCCAGGCTGTTGATGCTGCTGCAGCTGCTGCAGCCAGGCTGTTGATGCTGCTGCAGGGCTCCTGCTGCAGCCAGGCTGTTGATGCTGCTGCAGCTGCTGCAGCCAGGCTGTTGATGCTGCTGCAGGGCTCCTGCTGCAGCCAGGCTGTTGATGCTGCTGCAGGGCTCCTGCTGCAGCCAGGCTGTTGATGCTGCTGCAGCTGCTGCAGCCAGGCTGTTGATGCTGCTGCAGGGCTCCTGCTGCAGCCAGGCTGTTGATGCTGCTGCAGCTGCTGCAGCCAGGCTGTTGATGCTGCTGCAGGGCTCCTGCTGCAGCCAGGCTGTTGATGCTGCTGCAGCTGCTGCAGCCAGGCTGTTGATGCTGCTGCAGGGCTCCTGCTGCAGCCAGGCTGTTGATGCTGCTGCAGGGCTCCTGCTGCAGCCAGGCCGCTGCAGGCTGATCTCACCATAACTGTCATACTCACTGAGTAAATACAGTTTTCATTTCTGCTGAACAAAATGTCCCATAATGAGAAAATGCCTTTTGAAAGAGATTCAACAAACAGACACTTTAAAGACTAAAGGATCAGGAAAATTTAGATGTCGCCTGTTAATTTCTATAAAACATTTACATAAAAACATGTATTTATTTTAGAAACCAAAATGATTAAAACAAATGATCTTATCTGATTTTCTCTCTTCAAAAATTAATAATCAGCCACAATGTTTGCTGGACAATTTTTTTGATTATTTAAAATGAACTTTTTTTTATGAATTCATATAAAAGTCAACATTTTTTAAGTAATGTTGAAAATATTTCCATATGTTATTTAATTTTGGTGATTATTAGTTTACCATCCATGGTTGCTTTATATTTTTTTACTTGTGTAAAAACTGCAGACTATTTACTTTCTACAATAACTTTTTGCATTCAGTTACTTTTAAATTTTAAATGATTATTTTTATAATCATCATCATAATCAGATTAATGTAGTTTTCTGTTTGGAAATGTAATCTGCTTTGAGGGATTACTTCCTTCTGTATTTTCTCTCACATTATTTGATTTTTTTAGACCATTGATCTTCACATTTATGACATTTATTAACATCAGTACTGACGTTGACATTTTATCGTTTTATGAATAAAATCCTTTTTATCAGATTTAGAGCCAGAATTTCATCTTTAAAATCTGAGATTATGAACAGAATGCTAATAATCCATTTTTAGGAGATTAGTTTTGTTTACATTTTGATCAGTAATGACTCCATGACAACAGAACGTCGTTCTCACTCAAATAACTCGAGTTTTAAAGTATTCTGGTGTTAAAATGTTATTTTGAATCTTCAGTTTGATGCAGCAGATATTTGTTTTCTGCAGTTTCTCCAGACGCTGTTTTATAATCAATGAAACTATAATCTCTTTTTAATCTCACAGATTAAAACATAATTATAACTCATGATGGATGATGTTGTTTACGTTTTTGTCAAACTGTTAAATTTGTTGCTATATTCTTATAACTTTCCTAAAATGTAGGAAATCTGCTAATCATGTAAACTCAGAGGTTTTCTGACCTCATTTATTTGACTTTACTGTAAAGTCTATATTTTATTCATTTATTATTATTGCTTATTTTTTATGTGTATCTATCTGTTTGCTGTTGATATAATTCAGTGAAGCAACTGAGAGACAAATTTTATAAACCAATTATCTCTGGTATATTTTCATTATAACTTGAAAAAGTAACATAAAAATCCCTATAACTAAAGTATTCTCAGTTTATCAAGTGAAAATCTTACTGTAAATATTTATCGAATAATAATAAATGCTGAAGCATGGATATTTGTTTATTACATTAATCAGACACCTGATTTAACTGCAGTGTTTTAATAAAGGAACAATAATGGGGATAATAATAATAATTATAATGATAATAATAAATTTTTTTAGAAAGCTGACATTGTGAAATGATCTTATATTAAAAAACCATTTGTCTTCATGTGACGACATTTCAAAACTGAATAAGCAAGTAAATAATAAAATATTTAAAATAAATCACATAAAATTCTAGTTTAGTTAAATTCCTGCTTTACATAACTCGCGTTTCTGTTGCGTCATCTTGGAGCTTAAAGGTTTATCACTGAGACAGATTCATTTGTTATTTTATGACTACAGTATGAAACTTGACTCACAGCAGAAATGTTACACCTACGTGATTAAATGTGACTGATGATCATTTTAACCCTTCAGTCCCGTCATCCTTATTTCACTCAACTAACGTCTGAAAAGAACCGGAAGCGCCAACCAACAGGTGACTGAGGCTAAAATATGGTTAACTTTTTAATGTGTGTGTGTGTGTGTGTGTGTGTGTGTGTGTGTGTGTGTGTGTGTGTGTGTGTGTGTGTGTGTGTGTGTTATTTCTGAGACTCTCCATAATGTGTGTCAACAACAACACATCGTCATATTGTGGGTTTTCGAGTTAAAATGACGCCAAACTCCTGACCCTGGTCACAAACCCATCACTGCACTGACAGAGAACCAATTAGTCACACATTTTTACATCCGCACACAAACACACCCAACAACACACATAACAACAGAGAAAACGGCGCAGTAATGTGCGTCTGCACCCGCAGAAATACAAAAACACATCATATAAATGTGCAGCTATTGGAAAACAGTGAAAATGTTTAAATGAGCACACCCAAAGGCAAACATGGCTGCTAACACACACACACACACTTCACTGGTGGTCCTGGTCGGTAAGAAGCTAAAGCTCCTTCTCCTTTGTCTCCCGTGGGAGGCCCAGACAAAAGCAACAACCTGACAGGTAAACAAGCCGTCATGTTTGGGCAGAGCGACCTGAAGAAAAGCCTCTCACCGTTCTCAGCCTCACCCGGCCGGCACACCCGCCTCCCGTCTCCACATTTCCCTTCACTCCTGTCAGTTTCAACACTTTTAGCTGCTGTGTGAATCTGAACCACAGTTCGGGAGCAGTTTGTGTAAAACAAAACCACGAGGTCAAACTGAGCTGATTTCATCACCTGAACTCGTTAGCTTTGCTAATATCACTGAGGCTATTGGTGGAGGAAGCTAGCAGATAGAGGCGGGTTCCCATAGAAACTAACATTTAGCATAAGCTAATGCTAAAGCGCTAAATTCAAACATGTTCAGACCCCCTGAGTCAATGACACAATATATAGCATAGCATAAAAACAAGCATAGCATAGTGTAGCTTAGCGCCCTCGCTAGGCTAAAAGCTGTTGTTGTAGACTTACCTGAACGGTTGCTCTTCCAAACGGGACATTTCTCTGGTGAGTGATGCTAACTCTGTTGCTAATTTTTACTGCAGGACATCAGTAGATTTTAAACTGTCGCTGCACAGGAACACATTTTGGGTACAACACGAACATTTGCTGCTGCGGCCCAACATCATCCGGTGGAAACAGAGCGGCTCCGGAAACGGTCTTATTATTATTATTATTATTATTATTATTATTATTATTATTATTATTATTATTATTATTATTTTATGGCGGTTGGCAAGAAACGTTAAGGTTGCATTACCGCCACCTGCTGATAGGAGTTTGACTCAAAACGTCCTTACATACAGAAGTATGATCATATTCTGTTAATCAACTTTGTTCTCCAAAATAACTAAATTAAAATGTGAATTATTTTACTATTTCAATTTCAACCATAATATTGACATTTTCCTGTATTACGTTTCTGTATTCTGAATAATGAGCTGTTCTGTGTCCAGATCTTAAATCTTGTTAAGTTTCTCTCATCTCTCCTGTAACACCGCCTTCCTCTCATTCCTTCTGCCACCTTTTTCTCAATTTTTGTCTAACTGTATTTTTTGTTTCAGATTTATTTGTATTTAAGTAAATACTGCAGTAATTTACAACAGTACAGTAACTGCATTTCCATTACAAATATGTGCAAAACTTTGTCAATATTTTTGCCAATATCTAAAAAACACAATTTGGCAATCACATGTGAATAAGTCTGTTCACATGATAAGTTTAAAACACACAGCACCATCATCCTTGTACCACTTCCTGTTGTCTTCCATTTTGTCTTTTCCACCAGTAGTAACTTCTGGTTGATGATCATGTGACTAATGGTGCGGAAAAAGTGTTTCTATTGCAATTTTTCAAATTATTGTAATTTGATTATAACCAGAAACCCACTTCATCCTGGAGCAAAATATTTGATAAAAAAAAAAACGTTTTTTTCAATCAAAACAAATTTATTTTTGTAATTTGAATTTGCACCATTATGGAAACACAGCTACTGACTGCGTTTCCATTAAAAAAATCATTTTCAAGAAGCTTTTATGAAATAAAGCCATATTAAATTGTGAAATGTTTTAAAAACAACTTTACACATATAATAAAATAAGGTTTTATAGTGTATAATATTTTTTTCCACAATTATTCATACATTGTGAACCTTGACCACATGTCTGTCCATCTCTCGTTTGAATTTGTTCCAAATTTGATTATTGTACCCTGGAAAAATAATACTTTAAAAATAGAAAGGTGGTGCTGGGGAGACAGAGATACTTTTGCCCTGCGGTCTGATTTCCATCTTTTCATTACCTTCCTCTGATTCCGCAGCGACCGAAGCCGAACACGTAAAGCACAACATAAACATGAAGTTTAATCATTTCTCAGCCTGTAGGTCATCAAGCCGAGTCATAGTTTAGCGTTTTTATTGAAACCTTGATCAGATAAAACTGTCAGAGGGAGATTTGGACGGTGCGTTACTCCAGAGGCCGAGCAGCGCGGTGGGAAAGCTCTCCTCACAGACTGAAGATAACCAGAGTTCATCTTCCTCCTCCTCCTCCCTAACTCCTCTTTAACCCGGCCCGGGTCAGGCTACTGTGTGTGTGTGGATGCATACACACATGAGGAGCAGGGAGAATGTTGTTTTGGTGTAAAAGTGATGTTCTCTGTAGAGCTGCTGCTCTTCGGCTTACCGGGTTTTTGCTCTTCCTTCATGACGCAGCTCTCTGGTTTAAAACGGAGTGCAGCTGAGCTGCCGCCTGCAGCTTCTGATTGATGAGCTCCAAAGAAAGGTTTTTATTTCCTCCGCAAGTGCGCCGCTGCTTTAGAGAGAAGTCTTCAAAAGACTCTGCACTCTCTCTGGCCTCGTTAATGACGGAGTCCTTGTGGGTTTTTTATCAGAAAGCAGAACGTGAGAAGGAGCTAAAGTACCTCCTGCTAAAGACTCTCATGCTCGGCCTTTAGAGCTGCAGATAGCGTTTTATCTGACAATCAAGATAAAACTGCCAGGCTGAGTTTACTGTTCCAGCCTTCCCCCCTTTCCATTCCCGCTCTGGGATCATGTGGGATTCCCAGGGAAGGGCAGTAAATTGTCGGACGGGGCGACGTTGTCCTCTCCCTCCTGAATACCTTTCTCTCTGAGAAGCAGATAGAGGAGTTTCACCTACATTTCTGAAAAACACATCCATCACGGTTTTTTCCTCAGGGATGATGAGAGCTTGAGGTGGAGCATGTGCTGATGTTAATACGACCGTGAATGCGTGTTTCTCAGGTCCAGCTACTTCCAGGATTTGCTTTGTGAGATGAAATACGCTGCTGACCTTTTCTGTGATTGACAAACGTCGCTGGAGCTGCTCAGCAGGCATGCAGCCGCTGCATTTTTCTGCTAATCAATAAGCGATGCTCGCTCTCTGAGGCGTTCCGCCAAGAACACGTCAGGCTCTCTGGCTGAAGCAGGATGCGGCTGATATATGAAGATCTCAGACAGAGATGGAATTTGCAGGTGGTTTTACGGAGCAGCATCATTTGGGTCAGCTGTCAGTTCAGGTGTAAGTCAACCCGAAGTCTCCATCAGTCGACCCAAAGCTAAACCAAACATTTCTGCAACATCTTCTCCTAATGGACACGTTCACCTGCAGTAAACATTCAGAAATCATCTCATAATAATCTGTAAGCAGATTTAAAAGCAGATGTAACGAACATCATCTGCATAGAAAGACACAAACCAGATCCTCTCCATGGTTTAAAAGTTTAGATTTGATTATCTTACTGTTACAGCAGAAACAGTTCAGTGTCTTTTCTTTGCATGTTCAGTGTTTTATTAAAACATTTTTAACAGATGTTTTATTAGTGTTTAAACCCAACAGATTTAAAATAAAGGCCTGGGGTCTAGTCAAAGCCTTTTAATCAGTGTTTATGTTGCTTTATCATCCTACTGAGATTATCACATTTAAACTATAAATTTTACATACAAAATGTAAAGTTAATAGTTTAAATGTGGGTGGCAAAATAAAAATGAATCACAAAACTATAACTTCATGTCCATTTCACAGAAATATGACATAAAATAATTAAACTTTCTCTGAGAACCGCTCGGATTCGTCCTCATCATGATGATTTATTATGAATTTGCAGTTTTATTATATTTTTCTCCAAACGTTCAATAGTTTTGTTAGCAGTCAGAAAGTGGGAGCAGAAATCCTCTCCATGTTTTTCTCTTCATGTTTACCTGAGGTAACCATGGCGACAAGCAGCTGGAAATCATTTCATAACAATCCTAACAGTCATTGTTCAAAAGAATATTTCATGTGAGCAGAATAAAACAATACAGAAAGATACTAAACAATCTGTTTTTTCATGTTTTTAATCTACTGAAACTAAAAGTCTTTATATATTTTCATATTTTAACATAATATTTGATGTAAATGTGCAGAGTTTTTATTAAAAACTCAACTCCTTATTCAGAGGTTTTGGTATTTAGAAGACAGTTTTTCCCTATTATATGATATTTATTACTGTTATTAATAATGTGATAGTATTCAACAAGTTAAGCTAAAATATGAGAATTTTATGTCCCATGAAATAATCTGATTCAAAAAAAGTTTATTCAGATTTCAGAAAAATGTTCCTGTGATTTTATATTAGCTGTATGAAAATATCTGGTCTCAACTGTAAATAATGTTTTATAATTTAGGTTTTTAATCAAACGTTAAACTGAACTTTATTACCAAACTGCAGTTTGAATATCAACAACTTTATAGAGTAATCAAACCTTGGAAAACCTTGAATCGTTTCCAAGGACCTAAAGCACCGTATGAAACGAAACGTTTCAGCAAAACTAAACTGAAACATGGCTGAGGGTTTGGCTGCAGGGTCAGTTATTGGACATGCAGCTTGTTGGACGACTGAACAGACGCTCAGCCTGGTTGGAGCGTCGAAGCGTTGACCACGTCATTGTTGCTGCAGCGGGAACCAGGACAGCCGTTCTTTGTTGTGAAGTCAGACAGAAACGTTCGGAGGGCGCGGCATCACCGGGCAGCCTGAAATGTCTCAAACTTTCGGCTCACATATTTGTCCTGGAAAAAACAAAACCAGCAACGCGAAGAGCCGGTGAGCAGGAATGCAGTGACTCACAGGAGGCTGGAGAATCTCGTGAGAAGAGACCTTTCTTATTGTCAGTGTGTCGCTTTTTCTAGGCAGCGTAGTTTTACAAATCCAGCCTTTGAGACGAAACGTCACAGTTACTGAAGGGAAGTACCAGTGACACCAGAGGAACCGGTACCAGAACCATTCAGACGTTCAGCTCGGTGTGCAACATGACCTCATGACCTTCAGTGATGCAGAATCAGAGCATGAAAACACATGAGCACAGGCTGGTGCTGTAGCTACATTTACTCAGTTACTTTTTTTGAAAGAATGAACTTTTAGGAGTTTTTTTACAACACTACTTTTTGTCATAACGTATCACTTCTCTTATTTGAGTTCAAATTTCTAGATACTCAATGAATGAAGAACAGAGCTGATTTAAACAAAAACTCACCAAACCTGCAGTTCCATATAAATGTGCAAAACTTTGTCAATATTTATGTCAAAAAACATAATTATGCAAATGCAATATTTCAGAATCAGAACTGCTTTATTGTCACTGTGAAAGGAAACAACAAATCAGAAAAATAGCAACTCTTAAGGCAGGGCAAACACATAAACATAAGTATATTTAGATAAATATGAAATGTATAATATAAACACAAAAAACAACCAGGATGTTAAGAAAATGATAAGGATTTAAACTAATATTAAATTCCATTAAATAAGAATTAAAATCAAAGTGAATGAGTTTGTTTATGGGATAAGTTATTAAAAACACTCAGCGCCATCATCTTGCTCCAACCACTTCCTGTCTTCTTCTTCGTGTTTTCTGCCAGTAGTAACTTCCTGTTGTTGATCATGTGACTCAGGATGCAGAAAAAAGTTTAATTTCAGTTTTGGAAACAAACCAAAAGTAAAACGCCTGATCCCAGCATCAAAATTTGTATTTAAAATTTTCTTTTTTTTTTCATAATTTGTGTTTCCATTAAACAAATTTAGCTTTAAAATGTCAAACGGAGTAAATATATGTTCATTGGAATCACAGCTGCAGTTTAAAGTTTAAAAGTGAAAGAATCAGATTTTCAAAACGTTTTCTTTTGATTTTGTTATTTTGTAATTATGTTATTTATGTTAATTATTGTCATTATTTTGGTCCATATGAGGATTTTTAAACATTAAATGATTGAAGTTCTTGAGAACCAAATAGAGTTTCAGTCGTTTCTGGGACCTTTTTACTTTTCATGAAGTGAAATCAGTTGAAGTGGCTCTGCTCTGACCTGGCTGCTCTAAACTCCTCTGAATATGAGCGATATGTTGTTCATGTGTTCATATATTCATGTGTTGGCCTTGCAGCAGCTACAGGTGAGCAGGGAGTCAGTGGCAGCTTCTGAATCATCTCTGGTCTTTTTGTTTGGCAGACCTTCGCCTCGCCTCCTGCCTTTTCAGCGCCCCTGAAGCGAGAAAGCTGCTGCACTTGCTGCTCTGTGCGCCGCCTCGTTGGCCCACCTTCAGCTCCAAACTCCCGTGACAGAACAGAACACTCACTTTGTCTCCCTGTTTGTCCAAAAATTGTTTCAATATGTATTTTTGGGAACTGTGATGTTTGCGTAATAAATCTTTGTGTCAGGGGAATACAAAGAGAGCTATAGGTCAAAAGCTGGGTGGGTAACACACACACACACACACACACACACACACACACACTCTCTCTCTTGTTAACTCTCCATCTACTTTCCATTCTGGCCGGTCAGGCAGTTTTTCCAGCCTGCTGTTTGTCGGTTCTTATAGAAATGCTTCAAACCTGCTGTCAAAATCTACGGAGCTACAATCAGGTCAAAAAGAAGTTTTATGTGAAATGAAGTTAAAACTGAATGTCAAGTACATTATTTTTTATTTCAGCTTGACTGAATAATTTAATACTTTACTCTTAATTTTTTCTATTCAAAACAGTTTTTACCATGTTAAAATGTTGATATAAAGTTAGACTTTATTTTTCATTTTTCACCTTTGAGTAGAAAACCATATAAATCTTTGAATGAATATTTTTTATCTATCATCCTAATGTTTTTAATCTTTGAACTGCAGAGGATTCATTATTTATTTCAGTCTTCATGTAAACATAATGCTGAGGTCAGCAGATCTGTTAACTGGTTTTCCTTTTTTATTATTTTCTACGTTTTCCTGCTTTGTTAGCTACAGAAGAATATAAACGCTTCTCGTCTGACAAGAGGAACCGAGCTAAAGAAGAATCATCCTGTGGAACATTTTGATATTTAACTTAATAATAATCTTTATTAGGGTGAATATGAAGCTTATAATATAATTTATATCTCAGGAAAAATCAGCTCAGCCTACATTTTAAATATTATTATTTATATTCTTGCTCTGCAGCTGTCACTATTCCTTACATATTATGGCTGATTAATTATTCAGAAGCTCCACTGCTCACTTTACGCTCTGATTTGGTGAAGCTGCAAGAAACATTTTATATTTTATGTACAAAGAGCAAAACTTCCCTTTTATTTAATTTTAATCTTAATGTCTGTTTACTTTTGTTATTGTGGCTTCTCTTCAGAGGCTTGTTTTTATTTCTATATCATAATCTTCATGAATGATGAAGCTTTTTATCATGTCTAATTAACCTGAAGACCCTGAACATGTCATGTGACTCAACTGGTTTTACTGGTTTATGTTCTGGTCTAAAGTTTAATGTTTCATTTTACCAGGTGTTCCTTTAAAAACAAATGCTGATCTACTTTAATTTACATAAAATATTAAAAATAAAGAATATTTTTTACTAAATGTCTCATTTTTTTAAACTGACATGCATTTAAAAACTGCAGATTGAACATATTTTTTTCTGTTTTCCAGAATTGTTTCCCGATGACTGAACTCTTCAATGTTTCTGAATATTAATCTCATATCCAAAGTGTATTCTGATGCTCCTGGATTAATAATCCTCTCCACTTCCAGATCCCCGTCAGTAAACCCTAGTGCCGCCCCTGGTCCATCGCCGCCCTGATGACGCAGCAGCTCATCATCAGACCGACACCAAAACTTTATCCAGACATTTACTGAGAGGAATTATTCAGTATCATGTATGAATGTTATTTGAGGTCACATGACCTCTCTGCTTCCATTGTCTCAAACAATAAATCCGTTGTTCTGAGAAAACAGCTGAATATCTGTAATCTAAAAGAGCTTCCAGTTTTCAGGGCAAATATGAGAAATTGGTTTCAGTCTGAGCTGTTTTAGGGTCTCTGTCGCTTTAAATCCAAACAAGCTGCTGCTGGCCACGCCCCCAACTCCACGTTTACACCCACACAAGAAAATGACTGCAAACAGATGCATAATTATACAACCGTACATCTTTGAAAAGCATCAGTGGAGCCTCCTGCACAACCAGCCAGAATGCAAGAAGTCAACAACTAAACTCTTGTTTTTTCCAGCAGCCATTATACAGAGGAAAACCAGCCAACCAAATGCTGGAGATCAGCTGTGGTTGCTAGGTAACAGGAGGTTTTTGAATCTGCTCTCCTTTCTGACACCAAACACCATTAACCTGCTGACTGAAAACATCTGGGTGATTTGAACTAATTCAACTGTTTTTAGAAAAAGTTTGGACTTAAATGGAAAAATAAAAATAGATCCCATTAACAGTAAATAATATATGTAGCTATAACAATTCAGTGTTATAAATTCACTCTGCTTCGGTTCTATGATTGGAAGGATTTCTTTAATTAATGTTTGTAAGAAGTAAAAGTGTTTTTATGAAGTGTTTCTAGATGCATTAATATATAAACAGTAATTTCCTGCGATCTGCAGCAGAGCCGGCCTCAGCGGGTCGAATCAGCGGCTAATTCCACGTGAGCCGATGGGATCCTGCAGCTCCGTTTACTCATCCCGTCTGAAGCTGATGCTGAATACAGAGCAGACCTTTTCCTCTCGGATTAGTTTTATCAGCTGGAGATGCAGGTGGATTGAAGGGATAAACAGATATGGAAACCTCATTCTGCAGTAAATATCTGCAGCTTAAACTCTTACAGAGGAGAAAGCAAAGACGTTTGACTGTTAAAGGCCTCGATATCCACAGACATAAACTGCTAACGGAGCAAATCCTGAGAACCTGCTGCAGCTTCCTGTGGAGTCGCTCCGTTATGCACAACAAGCCGGATGAACGCTTTAATATTAAATCTAAATCTGAGTTTCTTCTCTGAATCAGATTCACCTGCAGGTACAAATTTCATTTTACTGGAAAAACTTCATCTGAGTCAAACAGGAGTTTATGATCTGACTACGATGTTTGTTTGTATTATTATGTATTTTGGATTTCTGATTTATTTGTCTGTTCACGGCGCCTTGCCAAAGTATTTACACATTTTAAACTTCTCTACATTTTGTTGTAGCCATAAACTTTAATGTATTACCAGGGTTTCAAAGTAAAGCAGAATGATAAAGTTTTTTCTTTTTCATTTTATTACTGTGACCTTCAGCTGATGCTAAAGCTGCAGATTTCTTTTATTTTCTAATTTTATTTGTTAAAACTCTCAGCATCAGTCAGGTTGGACGGAAAACAACTGCGATAACTAACGTTGCGGAATTACTCAAGTAATTTTTTTTATTATTATTTCATATTTATACATTACTTTTTGTTGCTCCAACATATAAATATCCAGTATGGTTTCAACAAAATGTAAAAAGCACCAGAGGGACAAACGTTTCTGACACTGAATAAAAGTGAGCTGAGACAGGAGCCTTGAGGAACTTCCAGCCATCAGCCTGGTTTATAAAAGTCATTTAGATTTTTTCTGTTTTGAGTGAAATGTTTGGCTTTTGGGAGAACAAAGAGTCCAGAACATCAAGTCCTTTTAATCAGATTTCTAAGCATAAATTAAGATATGAATGCTGCATGTCTTATTTCCCCTCATTTTTCTGTACGATAAAGGTGAATAGTGCCTTAAATATACTTTAGATGAAGGTTTCACTGTATGATTTTTGTCAGACCAAAGTGTAACCAGGCTGCTGTGAGGTTCTACCTGCAGGTCCAGAAAGGAAAGCAGTCTTTATCCAGCACCATGTTTACGCTCAGATGTGAAACTGGAAGCTGGATGTCCGATTGTCATCAGCGCTAAGCTGAGAAGAGCTGCTGAGTTTGGACAAAGTGGAAAATGATGATCTACACTGCGGAGCTGTTTATGTTGGTAATCTCCCAGACCGGCCTAATCAAAACATCTTTAATTTTACTGCCGATCGGAAACTGTGACATCTGCGTCGAACACCCTGAGAGGGGGACAGCTTCAAAGTGGGACGTGTCCGATCCTCAGCACGGCTCTGCTGATGACAGGATGAGCTCACCCTCATCTGCTGCTGTGTTTGGAGGAGGATATGTATCCATAACGCTGCAGACTTTATGCAGTAAATATGGCTGCATTGTTTAGTGTCTGTTCTGCCATCGCGGCAGGCCGGCATGAAGACGGACTGAGTTAGAAAAAACATCTTGGACTTAACAAAAGGCTTTCTGTTCTGTCGAGCGGCCCAACATGAAGCTGAGAAAATCCTCCTGATTGATTCTGCAGGATCTGGACGACACGCCGATCACACAGACTTCTCTGCTGCTCAGCGGGCGGAAAAAGGCCTGACAGGCTAAAACCACCGGCTCTGCTCCTCTGACGGACGGTGGAAACGCTGAGCTGAAGATCAACCAAGAAACCAATCACTTCTACTTTCAGTTTTTATTTAAATAAAAATAAACAGCAACTGTGAAGTGTCACTTCTTCAGTTTAGCTGCATGTGAGCTGTTCTGTCATTTAGGAATAACTATTTACAGTGCAGAGCTGTCCACCAGACAGACAGACAGGTCTGGCCACAGACACACACCTGAGTGGCCCAAATAATCCCCCCACCTATTTACACAGGAGAAGAAGAGGCCACGGCCTCGCCTGCAGGGTGACACTTAACTCCTCCAGTCACTCGTCCCGTAATCACAGCATTCTGCTCGCTGCCTAATTACAGCCTGTGTGTGTGTGTGTGTGTGTGTGTGTGTGTGTGTGTGTGTGTGTGTGTGTGTGTGTGTGTGTGTGTGTGTGTGTGTGTGTGTCACAGACTCATTATCTAGCAATGCAGGCCTCACAGGTAGACAATTACACACTCTGATGAGACTATTATGAGTATTTTTACCAGTACACACTGATAAACCAACTGTTACAGTTAAATCAACCAGATTAATTAAACTCGTTTTATTTTCGTTGATTTGAATCAGCCAAAAGATACTAAAATAAATTTTCTAAATAAAAGAAAACATATTACAAATGTTTCAAATTGTTCAAACAGGCAAAATGAAATAGAAAGAAGTTTCCCTGATGAGCGGCTCATTAGCCCCAAGCTCAACCTGCTAGCAAATATTAGCACAGACACTAAGCTAGTTATAGCTGGATACAAAATATAATTTATATATTTTAACAAAGTGACATGTAAACAAATAACTACGATGTGCCTTTAAGAAGCAGAAGCTGCGTCAAAGTTAAGAAGCTCAACTTGCTAGCAGGCCTGACTTTTGCGTAGCGCTAAAGCTAAACCCTAATGGTGGGCCAGAAGGGTCAACAATATGTAAAAGTCCCAGCACAACAGCAACTTCTTCTGTGTGGGTTTTGCATTTTGCTGACCCTTCTGGGCCACCGTAGAACTAGTTAGTGCTAGATAGGCTACAAACTAATTAATGCATTTGGACAAAGTGGCAGCTAAAAGGTTTCATTCACAACTTCATCCAACAATGATTAGCTGCAACATGCTTGTTAGCATGTGTGACTTTTGTGTTATACAAACTTTCTTTTTTTCAAATCTGACGGTAGCATGTGAACAACCATGTCATGTTTAATAGCGCCACCTTGATGGTAAATACCCTCTGACTTTATCATTAGCGCTGATGCTAATGGAGATACAAACTTTTAAAATCTATTTTAACTATTTAACGTGTGAACCTTTTCACTGACAAACATTGCTAAGACAGTTGATTAGCAGAGACTGGCTTATCCAAATAGCAAGTTAGAATTTAGAATTAGCTCAGATGCTACGTTAGCTAAAGCTGGATGCAGAATGGATGGATAAAAATTTTAATCCCATCAGAATATTATGCTTGATCATTTTTTCTGATTATTAATATCACGCAAATGTGCTCAGCACTAAAAATCTCAGTTTGCTATTAAGTTTGACTTTAGCATTAGCCATCATTAGATTACCTAAAGCTGGATTAAAACTAACCTTAAACCTTTTTGTACCATAACTGTTAATGCAGATCTGAACTGTTTGTGTTTAAATGGTTTCTGTGGCCGTTACTGATGATCAGACAGGGAGCAGAGAAAACATGCAGCAAACACCGACAGCTTTATGCTAACAGCCTCATGGTGCGCTTAAGCTAATACACAGAATGGATACATTTATTATTATCAAAACCCAGGTAACATTTCTATGCACTGAACAACACAAAAAGAATAATTAGAAATAAATCAAAATCTAATCTACATGCTGAGGAAGGATTTAATCTTTTTTGAACATTTATGAACTGTTATGTTTAATTTAAATAAAATCACTTTAGAAATTAATGTTTAAAAACTTTAGAAATTCATATTTCAGTTCATTTTTGTTCTGAGCTGTTCTGGGTCTGTATACGAGCAACAGCAGTCAAACAGGAAAGATGCAGAACTTTGATCAATGATAAGCCAATAGTTATGATAAGGTGCATTATCTTTTATAGTAATTTTGCAAAAATTATGTTAATTTAGCTAAATCTGCAGTATTAATCCCAAACCTGAAGTGTGTTCCTTCTGTGTGGATTAAAGGACCTGCAGGTAGAAACTATTAGCCCAAATAAATCGGCTCGGTTCTACAGGAGGGCAGAAGGGACACATTTCACATTTTCTCTGGCGTCTTCATCGCCAAAATGAGTTTGAACATGGAAACTCATTTTTCCTGCGCTAAATGTCTGGGCTTCACCCAAAACATGATTCAGCTTTTAGATTTTATCTCTAGAACTAATAATTCTTAAATATTTAATTTTATTTGAGTTATTAATGAATGAGTTGATGTCGGCTTCCTGTGGCCGACTCGCTTCACCTCTGACCCAGATCATCCCGCCGCTCGGTTTCCGGTTCCTGTGTTTCTGCGGTGGGAATTTCCTGCTGAAAAAAAAAAGAAAGAAAACCTGTTTTGTTCTCACCTTTTTTTCTTTTTTTAGGAAACATTAATCATTTGCTCTGGTATTTATCTGATTAATTTTCAAAAGCAACATAAGTCAGATATAAATTATGAACCAATAATTGAAAAGGAAGCGGAGTTTAATTTGAAAAACAAACTGTTCTCTCTTCATGCTGAACTTGTAATGACTAAAAAAGAAAAAACTTTTTTATTAACGATTTTAAGAAAAGCAATAATCTGTTGTTTCAATTATTAAAAACACACAAAATCTTGATTCTTATTGTACATTTGCTAAAATTCATCCAGTTACTAATAAATCTGAGAGTAAAACATTTATTTTTTATGTTATATTAAGATATAACATTTATCAAAGTTAACATATACTTCATGCTTACATAAATTTCTGTTATAATATTTGAGAAAATGTAAAACAATCAAATATAAATCTGAGTATTAAACATAAAAATATGAACGGGAATAAATTAAACATAAAGTATAATAAGAGGTCAGAAGATTCAACAACTAATCCAAAATGTTAAATAATGTAATAAAATTTAAACAAAAATAAATGTGATGTAGGCGCATCAGAAAGTATGAAAATAACAACAAATATAATTTTAAAACCAATTAATATTATGAATATGTAAAATACCAGATATCTTAGAGGGCCCCTTTATTCAGAATTAATAAAAAATAAAAAACGGTAAATGAGTTGAGTACGAAAAACATGCAGATGTAAATTTATTTTGCTTATTAACTCGCGTTGCTCTCTCGTAATAATAGTAATAATAGTTTGATGTTTTTTTCATCCCGAATCTTTGTTTTTCGGGATGAAGGTTGAAGAAGATGCAGGAGGATGAGGAAGGTGACGGGGTGGGGGCGTGGTGACGTCACGGCGAGGCGTGCAGCGCAGCGCCGGAGGAGAAAAGCGACGCAGCGCAGCGCGGAGGAAACCACAGCGGCGCTCACCGCGGACGCAGCGTCACGCAGTCTCACGCAGCCTCACGCACAGACCGCGCTTTGTTGGATTTACTGAACACCTGCATGGGACGCAGTCAGGCTTCTCCTCCCTTCACCTCTTCTCTCTACTGGGAACCAACTGGTGAGTAACTGGTCCTGACTGGGAAGCTTTAGAGCTGCGAGAAAAACATCACATTAAACACAAATAGACCCGAAGGAGACCAGAAAGAAAGGGTTCATTAAGCTTTCATTATTTTAATTATAAAAACACATGGCGCAAATAAAGCGCAATTTTAAGGCTGTGCGGAAAATCAAGGCAACATTTCAACATTTCTGCTCGGCTGAGGGACAGAGAGAGAAGATTTACTGGAGCAGATTCCCGCAGATAACTGTGTGTGTGTGTGTGTGTGTGTGTGTGTGTGTGTGTGTGTGTGTGTGTGTGTGTGTGCGTGTGTGTGTGTGTGTGTGTGTGTGTGTGTCTGTTCCTGGTTCTGGATAAATGATGAAGGTTCCGTTTGAAGCGTCGCCTCGGATCAATAAATATTTTCTCTTTCTTTCTTTCTGCTGTTTGTTTGTTTTCACTTTTTTCCCTCCAGTTTAAATTTTCAGATTCAGAAACTTGAAACCAGTTCAGGATGATTATATTTAATAAAGTTGTGAGGAAAAAGCAGCTGAAATAAAAGCTTGTTGTGTTTGCAGGGATCTGGAATGGAGCTGAATCTGTCCAAGAATGTGATTTCATGCGGAGACCCAGGTAAGAACCAGAACCAACATCTTCATTTCTCTGACAGATTCTGCTTTTGGGAAACGCTTCACACACAAACCTAAATTCATTAAAACTCATAGCTTAGTCGCAGTTTATGCTTCATAAGTTTCTGAGGTCAGAAAAGCGCAGATGTGCGGAATTATTAAATGTTCATGTGCAAATAAAGGAGCGCGAAAATGACAAGTGAAGGAATTAACTAATGAATTTTTACTTAAACATTTAAAAATCGATGTTAAATATGTTTAAAAACAGAAACTGTAATCATAAAGGTTTGAACATTTTGTTTCATTTATATATAATATTTTTGTTAAATTCTAAAACATATAAACAATAAAACATTTGGTTCTAACAGATGAAGGACGGAGTCGCTCGTCAACTTTCCACACCGACTTATTTCACTTTAGATTTTTTCATACATTATGGAGATAAATAATAACTGTAATTTAATTCAGTTTAATTTTACATCTGAAGCTGCGCGTCGTTTCGTCCTGATCGTTAATTAAATCCGATCAACCAGAATAACTGGACCGACGTCAGCGGACTGTTAGAATGAATGAAAATTATTTTAAATGTAATAATAATAATAATAATAATAATAATAATAATAATAATAATAATAATAATAATAATAATAATAATAATAAACGACAGGAAACGTCACGTTGCGCGCGGCTTCATTTCTACCTGGAAAATATTTAGTTTGAAACAACCTGAAGTAAAAAAACGAAATGATCTGGAGCCGCATCGGTCACATGGATTTCTGGTTTTATCTGCAGATGAAAGGAAAAATAGATTTTATGTTTTGTCTAATTGTGTCTCTGACGCGGCTCATTCAAATCATAAACAGTTTTAATAAATGAACAGCTGGTGGTTTATTCACACAAACAATAAAACTACGTTTTAGTTTAAAGGTTAAACTAAAAATGTCAGAAACCCCCAAAATATTATTGTTTATTTGCAAGCTGGCAAAAGATAATAGACAATATAATTAATTTATGACTTTACTGGTTTTACTGCCTGAGACAGCCTGGCGGCCTGTCCAGGTCACCTGACCATGTCCAGGTCACCTGTCCATGTCCAGGTCACCTGTCCATGTCCAGGTCACCTGTCCAGGTCACCCCGCCTCTTGCCCGGCAGCAGCTCCTCCTGACCCATTAAGGGACAAGGTGTTAGAAAATGGATGGATGGTTTTACTGCTTGAAACTATTTCATATTTTTTATTTTAAGAAGTTGATAAACTTGAACACAAAGCATGGAGATGCTGTGATAAAAAGCCTGGGGGTCCCCCTGCTGGCCTGGAGGAACCAAAGCAACATGTAGATCGCTGATACGGGGGCCGGCTCTGCCCACAGTCATCAGCTGGAGAAGTTAAAATTATTTCTAAGATTTTCTGGGGAAACATTTTACTGTTCTGCAGAAAACATGCAGCTGTTAATTTTTATATTATCTGGAAAATATACAAAAATCTAAAACATTTAAAGTTTACATTTATTTTAAATGTAAAAATTTGCTGCCTTTCAGAAAAATTAATGAACAATTCTTAAAGATTTTAGATTTCAAATATTCTTTGAGAGATTTTTGGCCTCAAACATTCCAGTAAACAAAAGTTCATGTTTTTATTTCTAATAAATATACGGCTGCTCTGCAGAGAAAAGTCCAGAATATTTCAGAAAACAAACGTCTCGTGTTTCCACAGCTGATGGAAATGTAATGTAATAAAGTTCAGATTTTATTAAACTTTCCCCATAAATTGTAACGTCTAAAACGATTTTAAACAAGAAGATCTGACAGAGTTTAGTTTTCTGCAGTTTTCTTGTGAAAGCTCAGCAGCGGCTGCTGACTTTGCGTATGCCTCAGGCCGGCCCAGCTGGTTGAGGACGTTCTGCTGGTTCTGAATGAAGGATGATTTTATCGGCTCCATCAGCCTTAGTGGGATTTCTGTGTGTTTTTCTGCTCATTAGCGGTTGTTCTTAAGCGCTGTTTGGATGTCAGAGTCGGAGGTCAAACGGGCCTCGGCCCACGCAGGGGAACCGTCACCACGGCGATAATCTGCCCGGCGCTTCTCCAGTTACCCAGCGGCTCCAGTTACATCTCCGCTGCTGGTCTCGCTTTCAATCTGCTTTGTTTTCCAGCTGCAGGGGAAAAAACGGCACTTTTATTCCCTCCGTGTGTGCTTTGTGATTAATGAGGCTCACACACTTTATTTTTACATCATGGACAGGAGAGAGAAAAAAGTATGAATGTTTGCGCTGCTGCTGGACCTTTAACCTGTCCTGCCGGATGGGAAGGCTTTTTAACTCATCCATCACACGCAGAAGTGGAGCAGAAGGACGCAGGCGAGATGGAGGCTGGAGTATTTAGATAACCGCCATCGATCAGCCGCAGAGCGAAGCCAGAAAACTGCACAGCAGCTCCAACATCAAAACGCTCCAGATTTAGAGATGATGCATCTTCTCTGAGTGATACTAAAATTACAGTATTGATAAAGTTAAGCCACATATCCACTAACCCTGTAACTCGGCCTCTTACACTGCAGAAACACTCAATCCTAAGAAAGGAGTTTGGATTTATAGAGTAAATATCTCCGTTCACTTAAAAGAAACTAAACTAACTTACAGGAAACTTTCAGCAAAAATAACAGCTTAAGTCATTAATATTGATGAAAAAGTTCCAGTTCAACATGATGATTATTTCACTCATAATGTGGGAAAAATGTTTTATTATCAGTGAAATAATCTGCAGAGGAACTAGAACTTTTTCATCAATATTAATGAATTTATTTACTTAAAGGAAACTGTTGTATCTGCTGAAAAGTGACATGTAAGTTAGTTTTGTCTCATTTTAATTTATCTGGCAAGTTTTGTGTTTTGCAGTGTTTATTCATCAGTTTTATTAAACATTGTTTTGGTAATAAAGTTGTTTTCTGAAGTAAAACCTGGAAACGGATCCATGCTGGGTTAAACGCTCTGTCGCCGTGGAAACGTGTCACGGGCAGCTAAACCTCTGCTGTGACCAGAACCACGCTCCGCTCCGGTTCATGTAACAAATCCGTTTCTGAAGCGCAGTCGTCCCGGCAGGCCTGCGCAGGTCGCTACCGTGATTCCTGTCAGAGAAACACGCTGGAGGACGGCAGGAGCTCTGAGCCCAAATGTTGAGAAACTGGTCCGGTCCGGGCGCTCCGGGCGCTTCAGGATCTGATGTCAGGAGGCTCTGCTGGCGCCGCCGACTGTCCGGGTTCAGAGGCAGGAGGATCACACACGGGACGACACGCAGAGAGTCACTGGAACGACTCGCTTCACACATGCAGGACAGATGCGTTCAGTAATCAGCCTGTAGGAGCAGTTCGGTCATAAAACATGGATCTGTCTGTCTGAAAGCTTTTCCATTTTATACAGAACTGATTTGCTTGTCAAATTATTTTAAATGATCATTTTCCAGAGTAAAGGAATTAAACTGAAGCTAAAACTAAATACAAACAACACAAATCTGTGAACCTCTGTTTTAAAGTCAGTGGTTCCTTATGGGGGGACGACTCGGCTCCTTTATGACTCAGGCCGGCTCTGCGTTCAGTCAAACTGATGAAACAAAGAGAGAATGTAGTAAATGTGTTGAGTTGAGGTTAGCGTTGGTCCTGCAGAAGGAACTCGACTCGTCTGAACGTTAATCTAAAACCAACCGAAGCCTGAAAACAGAGACGATCTGCTGCGGAAACGAAAAACTCCAAAAACATCCAGAGTCACAGCGACTCCACCGAGTGTCATTATTAAACGCTGCAAAGGCTTTTATTAATTTAGCTCAAATACTGAAAATCTCATTTTTTCTGGACTCGAACGTAGCCGACCCTGTTGAAATGTTTCAACCACAGCAGCAGGAAGGATGTGACCTTTGACCTCCAGATCTATTCAGAGAAACGAGTCCGAAACGTTTGTTCATATCGGTATGAGTGTAAAAAATGAAATGATTTGAAGATGGCATCAACCAGAAATAGAGAATCTTTACATAAACTCTCACTGAATGTGTTGGTAAAACTCATAAAATCTCTACATTTATGAATTTCATAAACTTTAAAGAGTTTAAAGTGAAAACAATTTTTTTCTGGTTTGGTTATTTTGGACAAAGAGCCGGCCTGATGCAGAAGCAAACTCAGTAATTACAACTCAGGTTTCACTGATTATATTCTTTTTTATTAATTAGTTGTAATTGTGCAAAATAAAAATCATAATTTTTGATATTCAAAAGGAAAGATGTATATCATTTCTTTGAGTGAAAACATTTTAGAAATAAATTTATTCTTTGCTCCATTTGACACAATAAACTAAATCAAGAATCAAGATAAATTATTATTTTTCTCTAAAATAATCTGGATTATGAAATATTTTTCATCCTCAGTCAGATTTTATCTGAGCTCTAGGACAAATTTTACATTTTACATAAAACCTTAAAAAATTCAGATTCTGGAAACAAACATTTGATTATTGTGAAGTTTTCTGTTATAAGAAACTGTAACATAAATGTTGTATTGAATGTGTGAAGCTTTAACTTTTATAACTTTATGAAATAAAGGATTTTTTAAATAGATTAAAGTAGGAAGATGAATGATATAATACAAGCTGCTGGTTAGGACATCCAGGCCAGCAGGGGGCGTCCAAGAGCAGCGGACTCATCACACAGAATGCAGCAACAAAAACTTTAAATGACTATCAAGAATTTATCTATTTCAATATTTTATGTAAAAGCTTTATTCATCTCTCTATCAATTCTGGGAAGATTTTAGTTTCGAAGAGAACAAATCCTTTAGCATCATGCTAATGCTTAGCATGATGCTAATGCTTAGCATCATGTTAATTACATCATCAGACGAACCAAAATATAAAGTTAAGTGGAAATTGTGGTATTATAAGGAACAAAATGACAATAATTCATGTAAGTAACAAAAATATAACAAAATCAGGCAACAATACAAATATTATTTCAATAAAAACTTCAGAGACTTTAACAGGTTTGAGTTTCAGGTTAAAACATGTTTGACTTTCATTCAGTGGGAAGAAAATCCAGAAATAAAATGACTCAAGTCAAAAGTACAGCGGAGTAAAAATATATTTGTTTCAAAACACTCAGTAATTGTAATTAATTTAGATTGTAATCATAGTTTTCTATAACTTCATTCACTTCAACATGTAAACCAACACAATGAGAACATGCTGACATGTTTTCCATGTTTTAGTTTTGGCTCCCAGTTTTCTTCAGTATAATATGATTTTATTATTATCATTCAAAATATGGAGACGAGAAATTTATTTAGGCCTTTTGCTGTTTTTCTGTCTAGAAATCTAAAGGTGAGAGAGCAGCAGCTGTGTGTGTGTCTGTGTCTGTGTGTGTGTGTGTGTGTGTGTGTGTGTGTGTGTGTGTGTGTGTGTGTGTGTGTGTGTGTGTGTGTGTGTGTGAGAGAGAGAGTTGCTTAGATAATCAGCAGCTGTCAGAATCACAGCGGGTTTTCTGATCATTTCATGTTTCATCCATCAGCGCATCGTTCATCCGGACACAGTGAAGCAGCAAATGTTTATCCAGCTCTCTCTCTCACACACACACACACACACACACACGCAGGTGTGCGTGTGTGTGTGTGTGTGTGTGTGTGTGTGTGTGTGTGTGTGTGTGTGTGTGTGTAAAGGAACGCAGCAAACATGAATAAAACCGCACACAATGCGCGCTCCCGATTCCCACCGCAGAAATATTAATAATACCAAAATCAACTATTTATGAATTTATGAAAAGAGAAGCAACAAGTTGCAACATTTATTTATTATTTGTGTTATTAAAACTGATCCATAAATCATTTTGCTCATGTGGCCACGCCCCGTTTTTAATCCATAAAGTTTCTATTGGAGCAAAAATAAAACCAAACCGAATCTGCTGCCAAGATTCTCATGAATGTTTTCCAACAACGAGCCGAGCAGTTTGGACTTTTACATCAGCGGGACGCTGTGACGTCATAGTCCCTGGCTGGTGGGGGTGCGTCGCGGCGCAGGTTCGGTGGGTTGGACTGTCGGTCTGGGAGGTTCCGAGCGGCAGGAGGAGGATCTGCTGCCTGACAGTCGGAGCTCCGAGTCGGTCAGAGCGCACAGCAGAGCGGCGCCGCTGCAGACCGGACCGGACCGGACCGTCTGCCTGATGCCTCGCGTTGTTTCACCTCCACAGAAACTTTGTGGGTTTTGGGGAATCCGAACCTCTGGTGGAAACCCTCCGCGTGGCTGCGCCGCTCATGTCGCGGTGTGATTCTGGATCTTCGGTGTCGCAGCTGCTGCAGAGCAGGACTCACCCAGTTTCTCACTGTCCCGCATCCTTCTCTTTAAGGTGGCATGAATTTGGACAGAATCTCGGAGGCCGTGAGAGCCGCGCCGCCCCGTGACGTGGCCGCCGCGTTTCATTTACAGAGACCAGCAGAGGCCGGCCGGGAAGCTTTAGAGAACTCAAGCAGCGAGTCCTCAGACGCAGAGCTGGCAGGTAGATACCGCCGGACGGATTCAGACTCTTCCTGTAAAATCCACTTTTTATTGAGCGGAAATCATGTTGGTGCGTAAAAAGCAGAGAAATGCGCAGCGGGACGTTCATTTACGCACCAGCAGAACTCAGAGGTTCAGCTTCACCCCAAATCTGTTCTGTTCTTGTTCTGCGCTGCCTGAGCCAATCACCGGGCCGGATCCCGGACTGGGTCACGGAAAATGTGCGGAGCCTGGCCTGCAGTCAGACGATTAAACAAACTATAAATACCATCAATCTGAACCCAAAAGCAGAAACAAACTCCCAGCTGAAGTTCACTGTCTGATTTATTGACGAGTTTAAAGTGGAAAATGTAACTTTGGGGGTTTAGATATTTGTGTTAAACGTTCCTCTCCAACAGATCCCACCTCAGATAAGAGCGGCCTGATGTAAAGATTCCTATCAGTGAGAACAGAATCGGTTGTAAATGTGTGTGAATATTTGCTTTTCTTTCTCTGCTGAGGGATTTTATGAAAATACTTGCAAATGTCTGACCTCAGGCTCTCCGCTCTGCGCTCGGTTAAAACCTTTCGCTGTTTTGCAAGTTGGAAACTGAATCCGCGTGTGAAACGTTTGACCAGGTCGCGTGAGCTGCGTGAGCAGAACCGCACCGCGCCGCACGTCTTCACCGCACCGCTGGTTTCTGTTTCCCGCAGAGAAGGAGCGCAGCGCGGAGCACCGCAGCGATGACGGCAGCGCCGACGACCCGAAGAAGAAGAAGCAGCGGCGGCAGCGGACTCACTTCACCAGCCAGCAGCTCCAGGAGCTGGAGGCCACCTTCCAGAGGAACCGCTACCCGGACATGAGCACCAGGGAGGAGATCGCCGTCTGGACCAACCTGACGGAGGCCAGAGTGCGGGTAAGAGGCCCGGCGCCATGTTGGAAACACGTCCAAGAATTTCATTAATCAATCTTATTTATTTTAAATCAGAAAACCAACTAGAGGCTCTCTGTTTTTGTCAGGGTTTAAGGTGTTTCCGTCTATTTTTATGGCGCAGCATTAGTGAAGTTTATGCTCTATTATTTATATTCTGGGTCAAATAGTTTGACCTTTATGAGACTGAAGGATTTTATTGTTCCGCTTTTTTCTGAAGGATTTGCGGCTCTGAACGAACTTCATGTCAAAAGTTTCTCATCAAACGCGATTTAATGAAAACCCGGAATTATGAAAATGATTTTAAACATCCAAAACTGTCACTTTGAGTTTCCGCAAATAAACATCAGGACGAAAGATTAAACTTAAAAACGAAGCTTGTTGACTTTTTGTAAATGTTTATTAGATCTGCATTAGATCCAGTTTGGATCTTTGTCTCCGTTTAATCACAAACTTTAGACTTAATGACACCAGAACACACTTAGCATTTCCTTTCCATGGTTTTTAATTGGCTACATTTTCGGTTTTTGCGGCTTCTCGTCGGACGTTGAGCCGCAGCCAGGTGCGTTTTTCTCTAGTCGGTTATGAGAAACGTGCGTGGAAAAGCAAACGGTCCGTTTGGTTTGGATTTCCTCAGAGTTCAGACTCTCCTGCATTTGAAGGAGGACAATCAGCTTCCAGCTGCAGTTTTCTGTCATGCACTTTATAAAAAATAAAACGATATTTCTGTTAGTGTGCTAAATGTGACATTTTGAATTATTGCACCACTAAGTGGCTGCAGATCACAGATAAACCAAATCTAATTTATTTTAATCGCTTCTCGCTTTGTTTTCTCCTTCATTTTTTCTGATGCAGCTTCTGGAGATTATTGAGGTTATAAATCCTCTTCATCGGACGGACCCACTTAAACTGTTTCAGTTATGAATTAAAAACGATTCCGCAAAGTGGCAGCGCGGTGCGGTGCGGTGCGGTGCGGTGCGGTGAGGTGCGGTGCGGTGCGGTGCGGTGCGGTGAGGTCCTCCCCGCTCCCACCTGCAGGTTTTATTCAGATAAATTCGCGCACAGATCATATTAGTAACTCTTTCATTTCTGATATTGGATGTAAACGTGCAGTGACTCCGTCGGAGCTTCAAATAAAAGTTAAAGTGGCGCAAACAGCAGCGGATCAAACTGCGTGTTTTCATTTAAACTGTTTTTGTTTCGATCGTTTTGATTTTATATGATTAGATTTTTAACTGTTTTTTCTGTAATCCAGTTTGATGCGATCAGCTTCTGTAATCGATGCAACCAGGAGTTTAATTTAAATTAAATCATTTTGCTTTTTTTAATTGACAAAAAAATATGTATTATGTTTCGCCTTTCAGAAAAAACGGGTTAAAATGACGTAGAATAACTTCAGTATTTATGTAGAATGTATTAAACAGATTTATATTTATTATTATTATTATTCAAACTCAGGAATATTAACCAAAATTAATTTGGAATAACGATAAATTGTTTAATTGTTTTTTGTTCAGAAATAAATTATTGCAAAGCGATTTATAAAAAGTTCAGCGCGTATGTCATATTTATTTAATAAAAAGATATGCACTTAAAAACTGATAAAAGCTCAATAAAATATAAAACTATCTAAAAAATGTTCATGTAACGTTCACGGACCCACGGGAGTAAAAGCAGCTCCGTGGGGAAAACCCATGATAAGGAAAGGAAGATAAACTGATGAGAAAACATTATTATTATTATTATTATTATTATTATTATTATTATTATTATTAGTGTAAATAATTTCATTACAGTGAATTTTTATATTTCGTGCACTCTTCACAATAATACAAACTAAACTGATATTTTTATTTTAAAAAAAATGAACAAACGTTTCTAAAATCTAAATGCATTAAGTTATTTTCCTGATCAAAGTTCCTGCATCATAAACTATAATCTGCATGAATCCTTAAACTGTATTATAATTAGAGTCGGATGTTGACATGAATCAGGATTTTATAATAATTATAAATGTGATTTGGCGCCAAGTTAGTGAGCAGACTGGAGCTGAATAGTGTGGCTGGCAGCCTCCGGGTGTCCGCCGTAGTGACGCAGTGTTTACCTTCCAGGTGTGGTTCAAAAACCGCCGGGCCAAGTGGAGGAAGCGGGAGCGGAACCAGCAGATGGACCTGTGTAAGAACAGCTACCTGCCGCAGTTCAGCGGCCTCATGCAGCCCTACGAAGACATGTACCCGACCTACACCTACAACAACTGGACCAACAAGGGCCTGGCCCCGGCACCGCTCTCCACCAAGAACTTCACCTTCTTCAACTCCATGAGTCCGCTCACCTCGCAGTCCATGTTCTCCGCCCCGAACTCCATCTCCTCCATGAGTATGGCGTCCGGCATGGGCCACTCCGCCGTGCCCGGCATGCCGGCCCCGGGCCTCAACAACATCAGCAACCTGAACGGCATCGGAACCTCCGGCATCAACTCGGCCATGTCGTCCTCTGCGTGTCCGTATGGCCCTCCCGGCTCGCCGTACAGCGTTTACCGGGACACGTGTAACTCCAGCCTGGCCACCTTAAGACTCAAGTCCAAACAGCACCCCACGTTCGGATACAGCGGCCTGCAGAGCCCCGGCTCCAGCCTCAACGCCTGCCAGTACAACAGCTGACGGGCCGCGGGGCCCCGAACCGACCCGCAGGATCCGCATCTCACCCCGAACCAACAACCGAACCGACCTGGATCCCTGCGGACATTTTTTCCATAAGAGAAAAAATGGATTATGCGGGTTACAAGTTTACCTATGAAACATCCGGGTTCCTGGAGCTTTTCTAAACAATGAAGACGTGTTACATTGCTGCACTGTACATATTTAACTGTAAATACAAAAACAAACTGGGATTCTGGTTCCGGTACTGGTTGGGCTGCTTGGTGGCTCCATTTCGCTCCTCCTTACTTCCATTTCGTAGCGACGCACTTAAACTATTCAAAAACAAAGAATCATAAAAATACTCAAATTATTTCATTTGATCAGCTGATATTTTTCTGGACATTTTTTTCATCCGTTTCGTTTCTGATGAGCAGAAACTGATCTGCAGGTGGTTCTATTTCGTACCTTAAAAAAACTAATGGCGCCCAAAAACATCAAAACTGATAAATAATAACAACAACAACAGTAATAATAATAATAATAATAATAATAATAATAATAAGTAACTACGAAACCGCGAAATGACCGGCATCCCTTGCGGTTCAATTTCGTGGAAATTATGAAGGAGCAAAATACCCATAATTCATTTTGAAATGACAGGTACGAAATGGAACCACAAGTTTTGCTCTTTGTTCGTTTTTGTACCGAGATTTTCAGTTAAAAAAAAAGAAAAAGAAAAAAAAAGGCAGAAAATGGCGGAGGGCGAAATGACCGGAACCCCAAAAAGTGGCGGCGGGAGGGATTATGAATAACTAAAAAACAAATAATTAACGTTAAAGATACTGAAACCATAAAGTTGAAAAAAGAAGAAATCTTGACTTTATTGTACATATTTTATAAATGCTTCTTTGTGCTTTTTGCCACCGACTGCTTCTCATTTTATTTGCTCAAATGAACGAAAAAAAAAAACAACAATGTTAAACTTGACGTGATTTAATGTAAGACTGTTTAGCCTGAACTGTTTATAAAATGATCCAAAGTTCTCATGTTTAATGTAACATGTGTGTCTGAATAAATCCACAGAAAACTAAAAAGGTTCATTTAAATATTTAACTTCAACAGAACGTTTTACAATTTAAAATAATTACATTCATAATCGATTAACTCAGATTAATTTTCAAACTTTCTCCTCATCGAGGCTGAAGGATGAATTTTAAAGTTAAAAACTGAGGCGGTCATTTATGATCAACCAAATCACAGAAATCCCTGAAGTTTGGTGCAAACAGTGTTTTAATAAATCAGTAAATATGATTATAATCTGTCACATGTTCTCCTTCTGGCCAGAAGCGCTCAGTTTATTCAGTCAACATCATATCTGCTTTTCTGACACCTGCAGAAATCCTCATATCTGTATTATCTATATTACTGCCATTAGACTGATATTAGTGTTTAACCTGATAGGTAATCTGAAGGATTGGGATTAGAGGCAGCCTTTAATAAAACACTGAAATATGATCAGAATTAATTATTAAACACAAATGATTTAAAATGTCACTATTATAGATTAGAGTGTGGCTGTTTATAAAATATATTTTTCCTTTATTATTAAAACTTTTACTCAAATTTTTAATCTAATCCTAAGAATTAACTTTTATTTTCCTTGCTGCTCAGATCACGTTGGGTTTGTTGATCAGATTATAATCTTTTTCCTATTAGTTTTGACCTCAAACATTAATTTAATTTATATCGTGAAATCTTAACCTTTTTATTCATAAACAGCAGGAAGTTGTTTCCTTCTGATCTTGTTTGTTTCTCTGCCCTTCAGTGTTTGAACGGATCATACGAGCTTCGTTTTCCTCGTTTCAAATTTTCATATCATTTTATTTATTTATTTGTCATAATTTAGCAAGAAAGTCTAAACTGGACCGTTTCTGTTTATCTGGTATTTAATAAAGTTTTGTAAATATGAATCTTTAGCTGTTCACAAGTCAGACCATCGGCGGCGCGCATCATCAGAAATTCTTCTCCAGGGCGCGCTCGCGTGCACGCGCGGCGTTTATTTAAGGCGCGCACGCGCATAGCCTGTAATTGCAGCTCTTGGCTTTGATTAGAAATCCTCTGGCAGCAGGACGCGCCGCGCCGCGCCGCGGTGATTCGCAACAAAAACAAAACGTGCAAACTGTCGTAAAACGTCTCCAATAGTTTTCCTGATTGCGGCTGTAAACGAGGCGCGGACGCGCACGCGCACATGCAGGGCAAAGTTCAGCGCTGCTTTATACCTGGTAAATATTTGAACAGTTTTTCTCTGGTTTGGAAATCCCCACACACCCCGAAGCATAGAATGGAAGAAAATAGAATTGTAATGGTGCAAAAACTGCGCATTTATGGATAAAAATATCAGCGCAATTCTAAGTTGAACTAACCAATAAATAAATAAAACTAATATCAAACATACTTGGTAATAATCAGGCCCGTCTGGTTGCATATTCCAGTTCAAACTCTTCTGGGAAACCGATAATATTGAAAGTGATTCAGTAATTAATTGCTTTGGATCAGGTGAGGTAAATATAATATCTAAAGCCTGCAGGGAATCTGGAGGAACAGGATTGGTCACTGGTGTGTTACCTGGGTGACACTCTAAAAACGGCACGGTTAAAACAAGTCAATCTGGAAGTTAGCTAACCCAGTACTGGGTCAAACATCAACCAGTTCAGCCTTTGGTTTAACTCCAGTCAGAATCAATCGACTTCAAACCTTTCCTTCTGAAAACACACATAGATCAAACTATCTGTGTGTGTTTGATCTATATAGATAAATATAATACCTATATTTACTGTTGGGTATTAATCCTAACAGTACCATTTCTGCAGTTTAAGCCTCTGAGCTCTAGAAGCTGCTCTCCACCCTGGAACTACAGCCAATCAGCACAAAGCAACATGAGCGCTGATTGGCTACCTAATGTCATAAATATTCCAGTTTCCCATGATGCATTGTCTTCTGAATATTTTAGATATGCTGCATTTAAAATCTGCAGGTTTTAACGTGAACAGCCAGAGATCCACTGAAGTTGTGAATGTTAGCTTTGCTAGCTATTTAGCATGTAGCATAGTCATCACACTTGGACTGACGGTTTCCTTTAAATCAAATGGAGCTGATGCTGCATCTGCCATGTTTGTCCAGAATCATCTCTCAGCTGAAAGTAAACTTTAGTGCCTTTTCAAAATAAAAGCACCAAACTGTCACATCATGTTGTGATAGTTTGTTATAAAACAGATAATCTGTGAGCAGATGGATCTCCTCCATGAGCTAATATTGCTGTCTGAAGAAATTAACCAAAAACAACCAATCAGAGCCAGGAGGCGGGGCTTAGTGCTGTCAATCAAGCTCATGTACTCACTGCTAAATGTGCTAACGGAGGAGAAACAGCTTACCGTTAAAGGAAAACAGTTTATCTGCCATCATCAGTGGCTATGCTAACTAGCTTTACAATTTACAGCAAGTTATGCTAGCTGCAGCATAGCAGAGAGCAAAGGGAGAGTGATTGACAGCGCTAAGGCCCACCTCCTGGCTCTGATTGGCTGTTTCTAGGCAGCACTGGGAGAAAACATGGAAGTTTGATGTTTTCATAGATTCTGTCTCAAACTGTCCCGACATGGAGAAAGATTCAAAAACATTTAAAACGGAGTTTTTATAAAAGTTACACACTGCCACTTTAAAGAGACATCCTGAAAATCATTTGGTATATTTATCTCATAATTTTGCCTAAAAGTTCTACATTAAACTCAAAAACTGATTCAGGTCAAAGAGAACAAACTCTGTTCTGAATGAATAAAGCAAAACAAAATGACCTTATTGACCCAAAATCGATTATTGCTCCAGTCAGGACGACCTTCACAGATTAAAACACCTAATAGTATTAAATATTAGTGATAAAATCAGGTCAGCGTTCTGCAGCGTCTGAAACTAATTACTGGATGTTTTTCAGGAAGTGGACGATGACATGAGTTACTGAAAATGTTTCTGGGAAGTGAAGTTGGACAAAATCGATTCTGTTTCTCTCTGCAGCTGTTTTTCACTTTAAACCGTGAATCCTCTCTGTCTGCTCAAGTTCATTCTTCCATCGTGTGATAAAGATATTCAACCTTTTCAGTTAAATTTAGTGCATAAGCTAAAGAAAGGCCGGATCATTTCCTTCCCAACACATCAGGACGCCACGTTTACGTCTCTCAGGTTTTAATTCAGAGCATTATGACTTCATGGAAGGCGTGTTTTTACTTTGAGCTGTTAGAAAAATGCCTCATCTCTCCAGCTGACATTTGTTCCTCTGCCCAGTGAGAGCCCTGATTAACAAACAAGATCTGCAGAAACAAAAGGCCTCCAACAGCGGCTGCAGAGGACTTGCTGCAGCAGCTGCAGAGGACCTGCTGCAGCAGCTGCAGAGGACCTGCTGCAGCAGCTGCAGAGGACCTGCTGCAGCAGCTGCAGCTGCTTACAGCAGACTCTGCATCCAGAACACAGATCCTGACAAATTCATTGCGTTTCCAGATTCAGATACTTTCCATTTTCCTTGAACGAACGTTGAACTGAAACACAAACCGATTTAAACCAAAGCTATGAGATTTCAGCTCATTTTCTACATAACGGTGTCAAATGTGCGACCTGTAGGGGGCGGAAGTTATAATAAACTGTAATAACTAAGAGTATCGATCCGATAGTGATATTAAATATCGGATATCGACCCGCATCTTAAATCTCTGATGGAATCAGTCCGCTCCAGTATCGAGTCCGGCCCAGGATTTCTATCCCACACAGACTCCGTTTATAATAAAAGGATCAGATGATTGTAATCACTGATTAAGTTTTTCTTACACTCCTTTACAAAATATGTAATAAAAGTATGATACTGATACTGATATCGTATCGGAAATGAAAAAGTTGCATTGAGGCACTCCTAATAATTTTATCTACACTGTAAAACAAAATCCTACCAAGTATTTTAAATCTTGTTGCTACTGTAAATATCTTAGTTTACTTGAAATACCACAAAACTAACTTACATTAATTTTTCATCAACATAAAGAAGCTTGTTTTAAGTCAATAATTCCTTAATATTGATTTAAAACATACCAGGTCCACTGGTAGATTATTTCACATATAAAATGGAACAAATATCTTATAAGTGGAAAATCTGCTAAATCAATATTCAGGAATTATTTACTTATATGTGTTGCAGAAAAGTTACTTATTTTTGTTTTATGTGAAGTGAACTAAGGTAGAAAACTAAACCAAACTACTTGGAAGGGTTTTGTGTTTTTGCAGTGTAATCTGAATAGAAGCTCCACAGATTTATTCCTAATCCAAACAGAAATTAATCTTCTCTGGTGATTAGAAGACGTAATTTTCCTCCATGAAAGTTTCAGGTCTGAGTTGTTGCACAAAGTGAATGAATGAAAACAGAGTAATTCAATGCAGATAAGTTGGTGTTATGTTTTATTATGGTTGTTCCCTCAGCTGACATGATAACAGCATCAGATGATTTAATGAACCAACATTTAGCCTGTGCAGCTTTTTTACCCTCTAATTTATGAATCTGATGGTTATATTTGAAAACAGAAGTTTGCAGTTCCGAACCTGAGAACAGCAGGATGAATCACTGTAATTATATGTGTCATAAGAAAATGTTGTGACTCCATCCAGCTCTGTGTGTGAGCTGCAGCACCTGACGAAGCCGTCATTTAGGGATCAGAAGGTGAAGGCCGCAGAAGGCTGTGGGCGGATCGCTGATCTGGTTTTATTACGTTTATTCAACACAAGATCATTAAAAATATCACAGATTCAAGCAGCAAATCAGAAACTGCAGATAAATGTAGAAAATTAAAGCAAGTGATATTATAAGGAAGTAAAACATTCTGACTGATTTATCAGAGTGAAGGTGTTGCTGCTGGCTCAGCGCTCAACGCTAAACATGGAAGAATAAAACATCAGCCAGTTAAAAGACACAGTTACCCATTCTCTCAGTTTACTGGGAAAAATCATCTTTTTTGTCTCATTTCTGTGTTTTCCTCCAGCAGATGAAAACTTTTCCACAACAGAGTTAGACAAGTTTGTGGGATGAGTGCAGTGGCTGACAGGCTGCAGCTTCGTTCCTGCGGCTCAGTGAGCGGCGGCGGCATTGTGCAGACATGATGGAAAGACTTGATTCTGTCATCCTGTGATGGCGCAGAGCCAGCAGCTGTCAGGGCGTGTCCTCCAGAGGAGCAGCATCAAGGCAGACAGACGTATTGTTCAGCACATTCCTGCAGACGCAACAGGCTGAAAACTGGAGCAGGAAAGAGCAACAGGAGCTTCACTCCGCAATGTTTTATCTGCTTATTGTGAGATAAAATGCAGCTGCTGCAGCATAAACCACCATAACACCACCAACACACGAGAAGCTGAAAGAAAATAATACACACAAAAAAATTATAATTTCTGCAGGTCAATAATTTGTAGAACCAGCTGTTGCTGTTTCCAGCAAAGGCAACGGCAACATGCATTTAGCGTTGATATAGAAAAGTTACATTTATCTGTTTTTATCAGTAAAATGCAGCAAAGAGAATCTGAACATCAACCTTAGAACCGGGTGGTGTAGAACCGGGTGGTGTAGAACCAGGTGGTGTAGAACTAGATGGTGTAGAACCGGGTGGTGTAGAACCAGGTGGTGTAGAACTAGATGGTGTAGAACTAGGTGGTGTAGAACCAGGTGGTGTAGAACCGGGTGGTGTAGAACCAGGTGGTGTAGAACTAGATGGTGTAGAACTAGGTGGTGTAGAACCGGGTGGTGTAGAACTAGGTGGTGTAGAACCAGGTGGTGTAGAACTAGGTGGTGTAGAACCAGGTGGTGTAGAACCAGGTGCTGTAGAACCGGGTGGTGTAGAACCAGGTGGTGTAGAACCAGGTGCTGTAGAACCGGGTGGTGTAGAACCAGGTGGTGTAGAACTAGATGGTGTAGAACTAGGTGGTGTAGAACCAGGTGGTGTAGAACTAGGTGGTGTAGAACCAGGTGGTGTAGAACTAGATGGTGTAGAACTAGGTGGTGTAGAACCAGGTGGTGTAGAACCGGGTGGTGTAGAACCAGGTGGTGTAGAACCAGGTGGTGTAGAACCGGGTGGTGTAGAACTAGATGGTGTAGAACTAGGTGGTGTAGAACCAGGTGGTGTAGAACCAGGTGCTGTAGAACCGGGTGGTGTAGAACCGGGTGGTGTAGAACTAGGTGGTGTAGAACTAGATGGTGTAGAACCAGGTGGTGTAGAACCAGATGGTGTAGAACCAGGTGGTGTAGAACCTACCTCTGATTGGATGGCTCGCCTGCAAGGATGGAGATGGCCATTCCCCCTTTGCACGCAGGCATCCCTTTGTTTAAGAGATAAAATATGAAAAAGCCCGCGGTTTTGGTCAGAGTCTGCTGTGGATCGCGTTCGAACGCCCAGCTACGTTGATGCTGCTTTGTCTCTAGGCCGAAGGCTCTCCGGCCAAGTTTCACGAGGTAAGCGCTGGTAACCTGAATGAATCGAGCATCACGTGTTTAGTCAGAGTGTTTTGTACTGTATTCTGTGGGGAATAAATTGAGCACATTTAATTCTAGCAGAAACAGCGTTTGGTTTCGTTATTGCCGCCAATCTCCTTCGACCCTGATTTAAAATTTCATAAAACAGGCATGAAAAACGCTGAACAGAGGATCTGATCTCAGATTTCCTCTTTCTAACTCTGCAGCATCAACTCGTCTCCGTAGCGATTCACACCTGGGGTCATGTGACCAACACGACCCGCCATTTTGGGACTGTCAGGCAACAGCGACCCCAAACACTGAGCAGTGACTCATGTGCCGTCAGCGGCTCCTGCTGCTCCAACCATATTAAGGCTGAAGGAGCCTTGAGATAAAATATACGTTCAGATCCGTCCAGCTGAGTGAGGCTCCACACCAGAACCTGCAGCTGCTGCTCCGACTGATCCGGGGGTTTCTGCAGGTCCTCCTCAGTCACCTTCAGTCTCTGGGAAGTTTCTCTAGTTGACGCTCTTCTTTCATTCAGCTACAAGGTTTGCATTTGTGCTGCTGTCTTTCCATTTTCACCAGCGGAACAGAGATCTGTGAAATGTTCAAAGCTCGGGGAATTGTTTTCTGAACTAACCCTGGTTTGAACTTTGACCCTGACCTCTGCTGTTCTTCATGCTAACTAAGATCTAAGCTTCCTTTAACAGGTCAGGATCACTCTATGGTTGACACAAACATGTTCATCACATTAATTTCACTAAATTATTCTCAGATAATCAGATTTCAGTCTGAGATGTTTTAGGGTCTCTGTCGCTTTAAATCCAGACAAGCTGCTGCTGGCCACGGCCCCAACTCAACGTTTACACTCACATGAAAATGGCTGCAAACGGATCCACAATTATACAATCAAAGATCTCCTGGACAACCAACCAGACTGCAGCAAGTCAACAGCTAAACTTTTGTCTTTTCCAGCAGCCATTGTACAGAGGAAAACCAGCTGACCAAACGCTGGAGAATAGGTGGGGCTGCTAGGCAACAGCACAGTGCCCTTCAATGTGACTCAACAATCTGCAGGTTTTTGAAACGGCTCATTTTCCAGACACCAAAAATCATGAAGTTATTGCTAAAAAAACCCATCCATCCATCCATCCATCCATCCATCCATCCATCCATCCATCCATCCATCCATCCATCCATCCATCCATCCATCCATCCATCCATCCATCCATCCATCCATCCATCCATCCATCCATCCATCCATCCATCCATCCATCTTCTTTCGCTTATCCCGGGTCAGGTCGTGGGGGCAGCAGCTTCAGAAGGGAGGCCCAGACTTCCCTCCCCAGCCTCTTCCAGCTCCTCCAGGAACCCCAAGTCTTTCCCAGGCCCACAGAGAGACATCGTCCCTCCAGTGTGTCCTGGGTCTCCCCTCCTCCAGGCGGGACATGAACTCCTCACCAGGGAGGCGTCCAGGAGGCATCCTGACCAGATGGCCGAGCCTCAACTGGCTCCTCTCGACGTGGAGGAGCAGCAGCTCTACTCTGAGTCCCTCCTGGATGACTGAGCTCCTCTCTCTAAGGGAGCCCAGCCACCCTGCAGAGGAAACCCGTTTCGGCCGCTTGTATCCATGATCTCGTTCTTTCAGTCATGACCCAAAGCTCATGACCATAGATGAGGGTAGGAATGTAGATCGACCGGTAAATCGAGAGCTTTGCTTTTTGACTCAGCTCTCTCTTCACCACGATGGACTGGTACAGCGCCCGCTTCACGGTGGACGCTGCACCAATCCGCCTGTCGATCCCCCGCTGAAGCCAACAGGACCACATCATCCGCAAAAAGCAAAGATGCGATCCTAAGGCCACCAAAACGGATCCTCTCAACACCTCGGCTGGTCATAAAAGTAATGAACAGAATCGGTGACAAAGGGCAGCCTTGGCAGAGTCCAACTCTCACCGGAAATGAGCCTGACTTACTGCCGGCAATGCGGACCAGACTCTGACAGCCCGTGTCAAAGGGCCCGGTACCCCATACTCCCGGAGAACCCACCACAAGGCCCCCCGAGGGACACGGTTGAACGCCTTCTCCAAGTCCACAAAACACATGTAGACCGGTTGGGCGAACTCTCAGAACCCTGCTGAGGGTGTAGAGCTGGTCCAGTGATCCACGACCAGAACCAGAACCACACTGCTCTTCCTGAATCCGAGGTTCGACTATCCGGTGGACCCTCCTCTCCAGGACCCCTGAATAGACCTTACCAGGGAGGCTTAAGAGTGTGACCCTCTGTAATTGGAGCACACCCTCCGGTCCCCCTTTTTGAACAGAGGGACCACCACCCCAGTCTGCCGATCCAGGGGAACTGCCCCCGATGTCCATGCGATATTGCAGAGTGGTGTCAGCCAACACAACCCTACAACATCCAGAGCCTTAAGGAACTCTGGGTGGATCTCATCCACCCCCGGGGCCCTGCCACCCCGGGGCCCTGCCACCCCGGGGCCCTGCCACCCCAGGGCCCTGCCACCCAGGGGCCCTGCCACCCTGGGGCCCTGCCACCCCAGGGGCCCTGCCACCCTGGGGCCCTGCCACAGAGGAGCTTCTTAACCACCTCAGCGACCTCGTCCCCAGAGATTGGAGAGCCCGATCCAGAGTCCCCAGGCTCAGCTTCCTCAACAGAAGGCATGTTGGTGGCATTGAGGAGGTCTTCGAAGTATTCTGCCCACCGGCCGAGTTGAGGTCAGCAGCACCACCATCCTCACTATAAACAGTGGTGGTGCTGCACTGCTTCCCCCTCCTGAGACGCCGGATGGTGGACCAGAATCGCCTCGAAGCCGTAGGAAGTCTTTCTCCATGGCATCTCCAAACTCCTCCCACGCCCTAGTTTTTGCCTCAGCGACCACCCGAGCCGCGTGCCGCTTCGCCCGCTGGTACCCATCGGCTGCTTCTGGAGTCCCACAGGCTAAAAAGGCCCGATAGGACTCCTTCTTCAGCTTGACAGCATCCCTCACCGAAGGTGTCCACCAACGGGTTCGAGGGTTGATGACGCGACAGGGACCAACAACCTTCCAGCCACAGCTCCGATAAGCCGCCTCGGCAGTGGAGGCACGGAACATGGTCCATTCAGACTCAATGTCCCCCACCTCCCCTGGAACGTGTTCGAAGTTCTGCTGGAGATGGGAGTTAAAGCTTCGCCTCACAGGAGACTCCGCCAGACATTCCCACAGACCCTCACTACACGTTTGGGCCTCCCAGGTCTGACCGGCTTCCTCCCCCACCACCGGAGCCAACTCACCACCAGGTAGTGGTCAGTGGACAGCTCTGCACCTCTCTTCACCCGAGTGTCCAAGACATACGGCCGCAGATCCGATGAAACGATGAGACAATCGATCATCGAACTGCAGCCTAGTGTGTTCTGGTGCCAAGTGCACATATGGACACCCTTATGCCTGAACATGGTGTTCAAGATGGACAATCCGTGACCAGCACAGAAGTCCAACAACAGAACACCACTCGGGTTCAGATCGGGGGCCGTTCCTCCCAGCCACGCCCCTCCAGGTCTCACTGTCATTGCCCACATGAGCGTTGAAGTCTAAAAACCCGCTGAGTTTTTATTTTAATCTCTTGTTCTGTTTTTGGAAAAGTTGAGACCAAAATGGAAGAATAAAAATGTTCAAAATGTGAATTTTGCATAATACGTCCAAATTAAAGGCTGGATTCTAATGCACACCATACTTTGCAGATCTCTAATCGTAAATTAAAAAGTAAAATGCTTTTTTTTTTTTTGCATGTTCTCAATTAAAATCTCAGTTTAATATTCATGATTCTGTCCGTAATGAGAGGAAAACATGAAAACCTTTGAAAGGCTGTAAATTCAGAGCTGAACATCAGGCTGCAGCTCAGCGACCTCCAGCAGCAGGAACCGCCAGAGCTCCACCTGTTCACCGGCCTCTGCTGCCCTGCAGGCTCCAAACGGACCTCAGTCCAGGTCGATTCAGAAAGCCTCCCGTCTTCATCCGAGCCACATCAGATCGGCCGTCCTGCGTCCTCAGCGGCCGGCGGTGCCTGAGCCCGAACCCTGAAGCAGCAGATATATAGCTGCCATCTGGCTCCGCGGCCGCTTGGCAGGAGCCCAGAGAGCCTCTAATGTGCTTGTGGTTTCTGCTCTCGCTGGTGTAAATAACTCCCTGCAGTTCCTGCTCCGAGGGCCGGCTGGACATTTATGCTGAGGAGAATTATTTTTCTCATCCTAAAGACAAAACAAATCACAGCGTGTCGTTTCCTCCCCTCTGCTCCTGCAGTTGCTCTGTTCCCACTCTGCTCTGTGTGTGTGTGTGTGTGTGTGTGTTAGCCAGAGTGCTGGCAGTGCAGAATTAGTAGCTGGAGCCCAAACTGGATTAGGGGGGCAGAAAGCAGGGAGCTCACTAATGGAGGGCTGACTTGGCCGGTCGCAGCTTCTGGCCATCAGCTGAGGCCAATTATGTGAAGGAGCCTCATCTGGGCCGGTCCGGCTCGGCCGGCTCAGCCCGGCCTCGGCAGAAAGCCCCCTCCCCCCAGAGGCACAGAGCCGCGGACTTCTGGCAACTCTGCTTTCTTTCAGTAACATGAAATTAACTACTCATCATGTTTAAAAGAAAATATTTCCAAATGAAGCTGTAATTTTCTGTTCTGGTAAAAAGTTACAAAGTTTTACAGTCAGCTCAGCATCAATACAAATAAAAAGCATCAAATTCAAACTGATCTGTTTAGATCCAGAGCTGCTTCACTTTGGAGCGTTTCTCAGAGAAGTGATGGAAGGAGAACCTGGAAACAGCTTCACTTTCCTAAATTTACTTATACAGAAAAAGAGTCAGACGGGGTCATTTACAAATTACATGTGCAAAATATTTAACTCTTTCATTGTGAAAAAGTTTGCTAAACAAATACAAAAAATAAAGTGAAACAGAAATAAAAACAGTAAATTAAATGTTCCTGTTACTAAACAATGAAGAAACGCAGTAAGACTTTAATAATCAGCTTCAGATTTAAAGGTGATCCATTCTGCTTCTAGACAGGTTAGGGCAGATCTATGACCTAAACAAAACATGACGACGACATTTTTAGGACCAAATCATTCTTAGGTTTCAGTCTGACCTGTTAGGGCCTCTGTCGCTTTAAATCCAGTCAAGCTACTGCTGGCCACGCCCCCAACTCAACGTTCACACTCATAACAAAATGGCTGCAAACAGGTGGGCAGTTATAAAACTGTACATCTTTGAAAAACATTAGTGGAGCCTCCTGCACAACCAACCAGACTGCAGCAAGTCAACAATTAAACTCTTGTGTTTTCCAGCAGCCATTGTACAGAGGAAAACCAGCCGACCAAACGCTGGAGATCAGGTGGGGTTGCTACACTCTGGAAAATGAGCCGTTTCAAAAACTTCCAGACACTAAAAATCATAATGAACCTATTGCCAAAAAACAGAGGGGTGTTTTTAATCACAGACTGAAATGGAAATAGAAAAGTGTCTAAAATGTGACTAACATGTTGCTGTCAGTGTTTTCTCTCTCACTGATTTTCACTAAATGAGAAAATACAAAATGTGGTTTTCAACACAATAAACAATCCAAACACTGTTTAAAGTCCAAACTTCTTTATTAAATAATGCATTAAATCTGATTAATGTTTTGAGTCAGAGTTTAGTTTCATTTTAATAGAACATGTCTGACAACATGAAGTAGGTGATAAGACAATAAGAACCTGATGTAATATCATTAATAAATTAATCCGACAGAGAAAATGTTGCAGATTTAACAGAACTCTGATCTCTCGTTTCCCATCCTGGTATCATTATGGAAACCAGCATTTTAACTGGCAACCAGTGAACATTTGGCTCTTCTGTTTCAATTAGGTACAAGAAGAACATGTGTTCAGTTGAAACGATACAGATGAGCTACATGAGAGCAAACTGAGCTGGAAGCCATTAAAAACACCTGAACTCACTGGTTCTGTTTCCATGAAGGAGCGTCGGCTCAGGAAGAACAAAAGCAACATTTGTCTGATTTCTGCTCACAAAAAGAAATGAAAATGTTCACAGACGAGGCGTCATGTACACCAACTGATGAAACGACGAGGAAAAAGCAGAACATTTTGTGATCATACAAATTACAGAATTTATGTAAATATTCAGAAAGTCTGATTCCTTGCAGAACCTGAAGAACAGGAAGTTCTTCGTGTTACTAAGTAACTTGTGACAGAAATCACATGTGGGGTTCCTCAGGGTTCTGTCCTGGAGTCCATGTCCTTTAAGATGCTCCCACCCGCTCGGATTACTGACACTCATAAGATCAGCTATGATAATTATGCAGATGATGCTCAGGTCTTCACTCCAATCTCCTGGATCTGTGGGTGGATGTCTGGTTTCCACCCGGACGTATTTAGATGCGACACACGGATCTAATCAGGCTTCAGTATTGTGCGTTCATGAAGGTAAGTGTTTAAATTTTATTTTACTGCTAAATATTCAGTGTTTATGAATTCTTGTTTATTACCAGGCTGTTAGCCTAATGCTAACGTTCATATTTGACTCATTACTGTAAACGGCACCAGGTAAGTTGCTGCTGCCGGCGTAACCTTGTTCACCTTCCCAAAGTATAAAGGACTGGAAAAGTCAAAGTTATTGTGTGGCTCATAACTGATGGAGGGTTGAATACTTTTAGTTTCCATTTGGTCCAAAAGTTTGGGAAAGAATTAAATCTGCTTTCAGTGTTTAGATTAACAAAAGCAGAAAGTTTAAATATTTCGTACTGCAATCATAAATCCAATTTTCTCAGATTCAAATCTGGATTTGACTTTTAAACTAATTATCTGTGATTGATGAACTCATTTAAAACCATTTCTTTATTTTTGTGTTTCTAGCAGGAAAGATAAATTGTTGCTGCCTCTGCAAACGTTTTGGCCGGAGGGACAGGAGCGCGATCAAGGAAAACAACCGTCAAGTAAATGTTGTGCCAAACGTGAAACGCTGCAGTTAGTTTATCTCCTTGTTTCCAAGACATAAATAAAAAACATTTAGCTTCATAATAAATAAAAACTCGTGGATCTGTTTCATGGACATTTTCCTGCCATCCTGGAGTTAAACTCCAAGATAAAAACATGAGAAATAAAAAATGTCTTTTTCTTTTCAACTTAAGCAAGTTTTAAAAAATGAGTGTAAAATATCAGCTGTAAATTTCTACGATACATTAAAACAAATATTAAAATCTGGAAAATTTGTGTTTGAAATGTTTAAATGAAATCCGTTAAAAAACGTGAGCAGATAAAGTTTTGAAAACATTTTTCTCCAAGTTGTTCCAGTTTCATCTGCTGTGATGAAACCAGGTTGATGAATGAGTGAAAAGCTGCTTTATGCAGATTTAATCCTAAAAAAAACAAATTTTGTTGTTTAAAGTCAGATTTTTTCCCAAGCAACCAGCAGATTAACATTTTAAAATGATGTTTCATGCAGTTTATCCAACTGTTTGCACCAGAAATTATTTAGAGGAATAGAAGCGAAAGTGATTGAATGCAAATGCTGAGAAGTTTCCATATTTCTTATTTGTACGTCATTTTTCTTCTACTTCACAGTTATGCACCACTTGGTGTTGGCCTATCAAAAAATCCCAGTAAATACATAAAAAAGAGGGAAAAGTTCAAGGGGTCCTTCGCTTTGCTCCAACCTGCCAAGCCAAAACAAAAAAATACGACTGAGGAGGACGGAGTCAGGAACAAGTCGTTTCCTGCCAAGTCCCACGCAGAAAAACTATTCAATTTATTTTATTACCTTCTGCAATGAGAAATGCTGCCAAAATCAAGCAGTCGGTGATAAAATGGAGTCAAATCTACAATCTTTCCACCTGAAGACCCAGAATCAGATCTCTGGAGGAAGAACCTCATTTTGGTCCATTTTATTGGCAGAAAACAAAAGAATGATGGAAAAACTCTGGATTACTAAAAATGGGACTTCAGGACAACGTCTGACATTACATTGAAAGTGCAATTTTGTCAATAAATTTGGCCATTTTGACGTCACGTTTAGAAATCCCTCCGCAGTCATGAGTGGTCAGAGTAATTTGGACCTGAGGAAACAGAAGCAGACTGGGTTCAGTCACAAACATGTTCAAAATGTTCCTGCTGCTTTAACATGAATGCTCTGCGATATTTACATTCACACACCAGAAAACGTGTTTATTGGCTCAAAGAACGTCTAACTGTTATTTACTACACAGAATAAAACCCTTTTGTTCAGACCGGTTCCCTGTAACGACGTATTTATTTATAAAATGTCATTTTTAAGTAAACTCAACCAGCAGGTTTCTGCTTTTATTCTTCATTTCATGACATTTGTTGTAAATAAAATGTTAGCAGTGAAGCAGCTAAAACAAACATTCCTCTGAAAACGTTGATGGAACAAAAAAAGAGTAAATAGCCGAAAACATTTAAAGAAAATCTTTCAAAGACCCTCAGAAACCCACTTCCTTAAGCCCAGAACCGGGGCAGAACCGGGGCAAAACCGGGGCAAAACCGGGCCAGAACCGGGGCAGAACCAGGGCAAAACCGGGCCAGAACCGGGACAGAACCAGGGCAGATTTAAACTTTTCTTCCTTCATTTTTGCACCTCCTCTCAGTTAAACATAAACACATTTGGTTTCCATGGAAACGCGAGGCTCTCCTAGAAGCTGATAAAAAGTATTTTGCGTTTGAGTTTCTGTCCAAAGTTCTGCAGAACCGACATCAGAGATCAGGAGTCTTCAGCAAAAAGACACCATACGGAGCTCAGGCAGTGCCAAAAATAGATATTTTGGTGGCTTAATTTGTGTTTTTAAGCCACCACTAAAATGTGCCTAAATTTGTTGTAATTTTTTTTTTTACACTGGATTACAAAAAATACACTTCAATCTCTTAATATTTTATTCAATTTCAATAAAAAACGAATGTGGGTATTTTAAAAAGTTTTTTCTTCTTTCCATACCGATATGAGGTTCAGTACCAACTGATACAGAACTTTATTTAACGCAGACATAAATGCACTGAACTACAAATTTATCTGATAACTTAAATACACCATTCAGTGTGCATTGAAAAAGTCATTTCTGTTCCATCCTCCTCTCCTCTGCAGTGATATTTACGTTTCTGATTGAGTCTCCAAAGTTTTAGCTTTATTTTGATACCAAGATTACTGAAACAGCGTTTGTAACTGCTGAGAAAAACTCTACCAGATTTGGGTTTGTTATTTTAAACATACGTCAGAAAATCCTGGGGGCTTTGAGGTTTTTAGAGATTGCATGAAGGTCTGGAGGAGCCGTGGAAAAGTAAGTACACCCCTGATCAGCTGAGCAACTTAAACCAGTGAGGTTGAACCCTACGCGGGATTTTTCTTCACACTTCAGCGAATCATGAAAACTGAGCAGAACATTATTTATGTTCAGTATGAATTCAGAATGGATCAAGTATTTTGTTCAGGTTTTCAGTGTCTGGTGCAAAGCGCCGAGATCTGCAGCCGCTTTAATAAAGAGTGGATTAGGAGCAGCATTCCTCCTAAAGAGCCGCGCTGCACGGCACGGTAATTCAGCGGCTTCAGCCTAATGCTGACAGATTTTCACCGACCGGCTGCGTCACACACTTCTCCACCTCCGAGGAAAAATCGCTGACGAGCCGGGAAGAGACACTCGGCTAAAAGCAAAGAGTAGAAAGTTTACTCCAGTACTGAGTAACTGATCAAATTATCATTTAATATTTAAAAATGTCATCATCAGACGGACCAAAATGTAAAGTTAAGTGGAAATTTTGGTATTTTAAGAAGCAAAATGACGATAAATCATATAAGGAACATAAAATAAAATGTTTCCAAATCAGTTGTTGAACTTTAACAGAAGCTGCAGGTTTGAGTCTGTTTCTGGTTAAAACATGTTTGATTTTCATTCAGAGGAAAGAAAATCCAGAAAGTTTACTCAAGTAAGAGCAAAAATACTTCATAATAAAATTACTCAAGTACTGTGTAGTAAAAATACTCCTAAAAGTACATTTCTCAATACCTGATGAGGTGGAGTCGTCTCAGTAATCGAGTCATTAAAATTGGCACATTTTGTTCATTTAGGTTTTTTTTCTATACCTTAGAAATGTATTAAAACACTCAAAAAACTAAATTAGATGTATTTTTAACTGAAAAAGGAAATATTTCCTAAAATGCAATAACAGCTAAAAATAAACACATCAAACATCAACATGTGAAAAAAATGACCAAAAAGTTTTTTCCCACCTTAAAGCCAAAATGTATATGTTTATAAAATTTTGCCTTAATTGTGCTTCTCTTTTTATCAAAGGGTTAACGATCAATAATCAATAATCGATTAATCGGATGAATCGTTCCAGGAGAAAAACTAAAGGACTGCAGGTGAAACTTGTTTTTTTATGTTTTTATTTCTGACTTTTAGAATATTTTAGGAGTTTGGATGGAGAGATTTCTGGAGAGTCTGAATCGGCGCCTGTGGGTTTTATGTGCAGCAACAGGAAGGTTTTACCTTATTGTAAACGTTGAACCACTCTGGATGATGGTTCATCTTCTCCGCCTGCAGAGCGACTCGAGACATGAAGCCAAACGCCTGGAGGGAGAAAAACTTCATGGGTTCAGGCTTCATAATGACTCGTGTTCAGAAATACTATTAAAAAACTAAAATATGTACTTTTTAGGGGTTCATCATCTAAAGTAAGACTGAAAAGTACATTGGAGAAATTCTAATGAAAGATCTGTTTCAGTTTTATGTTTTCAGTGTTTTTGCTCATTTTGATGATTATGGATTTCAGACAAAATAAAAATATAAATTCATCTTTCTAGATGATCATATGACATAAAAATGATTTTTAACAGGAATCTCTGCAGTCATGTCCAGCAGACAACCTAACCACAGCAGCTGGCTGCTATGTCCAAGCACATTAACAGAAAGTTAAGTGGAAGGACAACACAGCGACACTTAAAATCAGAAAAGGTTTTTAAAACTCCCTACAACATCCTGCAAAAATTAACTTTCACGTTTAGACAAACTGAAGCACATTTAAATGTATGAACTCGGCCAACATAAACAACAAGTCTGAGGAAAATAATCTATTTTTATCAATAAAATTATCCTAAATATGTTTTCTGCATATTTTTTGTACTTAAAAGTCATAATTGGTAAGCAGAGGTTGAAATATTTTAATCTTACTATAAAACATAAATGCAGCTCATTAAAATATCCATTTTTAATTTTGACAGTAAAAATATGAATCCCAGTTTGGAAACTAATTTCTTTCAGTGTAGATCAGTTATGTAGCACCAGTCACTTTTTACAGGACAAAAAGGTTCAAATTATATCGAATAATCCCAAACAAGCCAACAATAATCATAATCTGAGATTTAAAGACAGTCAATAAAATGATATCATTTAGTTAAATCCAGCCATCATATTGGTAAAATGTTTCTGATCCAATCGGTCGTTAAGTGCAGAAGCACGAGGCGACAGTGGGCTGAAGAACCGCATCGTCCCCGTTTCCCTGGAAAATAAACGATTCTGCTGAAAACATTCAGCAGCAAAACCAAATGTTTCCACCAGTACACTTAAAAAAATAAAAAGTTAACTAGATGTCTGATTTAAATCCTCAGCAAAACTAAAATTACATTAAATTTAATCTCGATTAATCAGTCATTAAAACAACTGTCAACTAATTCAGTAATCAATTAATCAATAACTGGGGAAAAAGGAAAAGACCATTTGCTGAGCAGAAACTAAGAAATAAACATTTTGTATTTAAATTAAAAAAAAACTGCCTGTAAATATGAGAAACACAAAACTCCTAAAAAAATCTCAGATTTTTTTATTTTTCTTATCCATTAATCAATAATTGAATCTCCAAAATGATAAACCGATCAGATTTACACTGTTGATGTTCAGCTGAGTGTTCAAACATTCAGGAAAGCTGCATTTAACATTTTACTTTAGGAAAAAAAATATTTTCTCATTTTAAAATGTCTATTTGCATTTTTAAATATATTTCTAATATTGTATTATAAAGGTTTAAATTAATCATTTGTTGCTCTAAATTGTGATAAGAAACCATAAAAATGAGTTTTGTTGAATTAATGCATTTCCTCTCAGAACAGAAACATCCTGAAGCTGAAACTTTATTTCTGCACGTTTCTGACCAATCAGAGCTCAGATTGGTCCTCAGGCCTCGGTATGCGGCTCGCTCCAATCACAGGTCATCCAGGGAGTGATTACTGAAATCCTAATTATCTACAAAGACGAGAGAGAAATCCCTCGTCTTGCTCGCCCCGACCAGAGAGAGAGGGGGAAGAAACGCAGGTAGGCCTTATTTCAGAGCAATTTCCCACTGCAATCTCAATTAAGCCCCTAAATGCTTCCTCTGTGCCTAATTAAATCAACTGAAATGCCATTGTTTACGGGCGGCCGCGGCCCCATCCGCCACCTGACAGGACCAAACAGAATTATCTTCACAAAGGAAATTGGGTTTAGTCTTTTTAGCGTGGCGGACCAATTTTTGAGACGCCCTGTTTGGTTCCCTTGTGCCGCTATGCGTGTAACACGATCGGCAGCTCGATCAAATTGGTTATCAGGGAAACCGTCTCCTGATCAATTTAAGTAATTGACATATTCCTGCAACTTGACCCCCAGAGGCTCCAATTTGCAGAGCGAGGCGTTCTGCTTTTCCTCAGCGCTCATTGGCTCTAATGGAGGCGGCGGAGCAGGCTGAGTCAGGTGTTGTCCAAACTTGTCTGGTGTCTGTGGGCCGATCTCAGGCTGAACTGCTGCTGGGAGCCGAGACAGGAAACGGTTGGGCAACACGTCAGGCTCCTGCCGCCGGCCCGCTTCACAACACCAGCAGCTCTTTAGGTCCGGACTCTGACATATCGCATTTGACTCACGACTCTCCGGAACGGACGAACTCGAACTGAACCAGTTCAATAAAACAAGACGTTACTGCCGTTCTCACAATTATTTCAGATTCAGAAGGTTTTATTGAGTAAAACGACAGGGAAACAGAAATGGTCCTACAGTAAAATGTTTCTAAAAACTTGAAAAGCTCTTAAAGTTTCAACTTAATTCAGCCGAGTCGGGCTGGTTTGGTGGTGTGAACGCCAATCGACCTCTGACCTCTGACCCTCGGTCTGGGTTCGGTTGATGTGAACGCCAAGTGGACCGGAAACCGCTCCAGAAGCAGGAAGTGGACTACAGGGCAGGGCATTCTGGGTAAATCCAACCAAAGCTAACGTGCTAGCCTAGCGCTAGCAGCAGAAATGGCTCCTGGTCTTTAGCCTAAAGAGAAATCCTCCAACCGCTAAAATCCTCCATCTTGTTTCCATCTGGTGAAGAAGGAAGTTGCTCTCAGTGTCTTCAGAGGTTTTTGTGTCGTTTCCTTCAGTGGTTGTTGGTGCAGCGCCCCCACAGGCCAGGAGGGGAACAGGTTGGTTTGACTCAGAACCACAGCAGCTGGAGGTGGAGCAGATGTTCTGGGTCCAGTAGAACCGGGTCGACTGGACTGAAGGAGGGGAACATGTGGGTTCAAGTCTTTATTCTGATCAAAGAATGGATGAAAAGTTTCAGATGTGAAAAACTGAAACATCCCAGATCAACTTGGTTCTGCAAAGCTTTGACTTCAGGGAATGAAACAAAAATATTGAAAACTGAAAGATTTGGGCAGTTTTATGCTGAACATTTTTACAAACAAGATTCTTTTTATCTTAAATGCAAATGATTAAATATGTTGTCCAGTTTTGTCTTAGTTATGGCTCCGAGTGTGTTTTTTAGTCTTTTAGTCTGTATTAATGGCTAATTGATTACTAAATTAGATGTGAATTATTTCTATAATAAACATTTGCAGGCCTACTGAGGCACAAACTACAGGAAGTGAATTTTCTGCAAACAGAAAAATATTTTAAAGCTCATGAGAGGAAAATCATCTAATCTCTCCCTACAGATAGAAAAAGATTAAAATTAGTTTTGAAACAGCAGAAATGCTGTGAAAATGGAGCGTTTGTTCTGACGGGCGGCGGTCCCTCAGGGCCAGTAAGCGTCTCAACATCCTCCACTTGGGCCCAAACGAAAATAAAAACCGCCTCTCCACTCCCAGCCAGCAAGTCAACAGAGGTCAAGGGCTCTCCCTCTTAAAGTGCTTTGTTTAGGCCGTTTGTATTGTTTGGGCCACTCTTGTGGCAGGCGGCAGGTCAGCCGGCGAGGCGGCCGTCCTTCGCCGTTTCCAGCAGCTGCAGCTGTCAGACTCAGATAATTTGACGTGAGGTTACGCAGAGTCTCCATCCCAATAATCAGAACCAGCCGCCGCCTGCAGGAGGAGCCATTTTGGAGCTATTACAGGATGATTGTCATACAACACTGGATGAAATAATTTGACGTCGGAGCGAGGCGGTGTTCCCGCTCTGGCTGCGGCCGCGGTTTCAAACACATGTCTGTCATTTGCAGATGGGCTTTCGGCCGCCCGGCGCGCTGCAGAGGCTTAGGAACGCCTCGCCAGGCTAAGTGGCTGCAGACTGCGGCTCCTCCATCGAACCCCGGCAGACACGTTCACACCGTGCACTCAGCCCTACGCCGCCGCATTAGACACATCACCTCCGCTCTGCGGCAGCGAAACGGGAGAACGCTGCGCCCATGATGAGGATGATGACCACACCTCTTATGTTTCACTCTCCAAATAACCTTCCAGCCTCTGCCAGCTGGCTGAGCAGGACCTGGACGACGGAGCGCCAGCGACATCCAGACAGAACATCATTCCCACCAACATTAGCTAAGATTAATTTCAGAGATTTTCTAGAAAAAACTTGGAGGTTTTTCAGTTTCAAAAGTTAAAAATTTTCAGCTTTTGAAAAATAAAAACCTTCAATTCAAATTCAAAGGTACTTTATTGATCCCAAAGAGAAATCAAATGTAGCTCATATTAATTCTGGTTGCTGGCAGGACAGATCTCCTGTAGCAGTCTGTGTTCCGGTCAGTTTGAAAAAGCCTCTGACTGAAGGCACTCTGCCTTTCTCAGAAAACTTAAAAACCTGACAGTTTTCTCTCTTATGAAAAGGGCCGACCGTCTTTCCATAACATAAAGGATAATTTTTAAAATAATTTGATAAGAAATAAAAACAAACTTTGTGAAACTTCAGGAGTTTATTGGACGTTTATATTCCTAAAAGGAACCACATGAGGTGCATTTTGCATCTCAAAGCCGACTCTCAGAGTCCAGGAGCAAAGTCATCATGAAGAGCTAAACTACAATTAAAAGTTCACAAACGTCACATGTTGCAGGATTTCTCTGGATATTTAAGGACAAAATGAGACGAAGTCAGAGAGAAAAATCAGCTGCAGGAAACGTAAAGTTTTACCGACTCGGGGAAAAAACCTGTTTTTCTCTCAGCTTCCATGAAAATAAAGTTCAGATCAGCAAATGATCAAAAGTCTGCAGAATTTTAAAGAACTCAGAAAATGTACTAAACACCGATTCATCTGTTTCAGTACTTCACTCTGAAATTATTACAACTTTTTATTTACTTTAATATTTCATTTCTTAACGTCCATATATTTTAATATTTAAATTTTCTTTTGGTTAATTTATTTTATATAATTTTGGAACTTTTGTGAACTTATATACTTGTTTAAAATATTTTAGTTTTATCTACTTTTTAGGATTTTATTCTAATGTATTTTAGATCATATTTTCATTGAGTTAAAGTAATATTCTTTTAAATTAATATTTGTTCATTCTAGACTTTTAGAAATAATTTTAACCCAAAATGATGAGAAAAACTAAAAGAATAAAATAACAAAGTAACTAAAACTCTAAATTACATTAAATAAACTGAAAAATATGTAGAAAATTTAAGTTTCACATACAAAAGCTGAAAAAAACAAATTTATTTTATAGTTGAGCTGAGCTACAATCACATCGACTCAAACCATGTTGACCGTTAGATTAACTTGTTTAATTTCTCATTGTGAAATTATTAAAACTGATTTATTGTCTGTAATCTGAGGTTTCAGTAATAATCTGAATCAGATTTACAAACAGGAGCTTCAGCAGAAGATTAAAACGGATTCAACAGCCGCAGAACGAGAGACGGAGGAGGAGGATGAAAGCAGCAGCTTCAGCTTCAGCTGCAGCAGCAGCAGCTTCAGCTGCAGCAGCAGCAGCTTCAGCTTCAGCAGCAGCAGCAGCAGCTTCAGCAGCAGCAGCAGCAGCTTCAGCAGCAGCAGCAGCAGCTTCAGCAGCAGCAGCAGCAGCTTCAGCAGCAGCAGCTTCAGCAGCAGCAGCAGCTTCAGCAGCAGCTTCAGATTCAGCTGCAGCAGCTGTCCCCCTGCTGCAGGAGTGAGTTTATGTGGGAAAATGAAGGAATGCCATTGTTGTCAACCTCAGCTAACGTAGCACAACAGTTGAGGATGCACAGCTCACCTCTGCCGTTTCACATGACTGTTTCTGCTTTATTCACAGAAACGTAGAGCAGATGGCCAATCTTTAAACTCTGTGTGTAAACAGCATCAGCGGCTGCAACTTAAAACAAGAAAAACAGAAAAACATGCATGTTTCTGAGCAGAATCACATGTGGTTGCAGGGATTCTCCTCACCACCCAAACCTGGTTAAACAGGAATTTGATGTAAAAAAATACAAAAGAAAAATCCTCTCAAATTCACTGCCACCAACAAACATGACACTTTCCATTTGCAATAATCTGAGTAAAAACCGAGCGCAGATGTCGTTTTTGCTTTTTTAACTGCAGCTCTGGCGCCCCCTGGTGATCACATAAGGAGGCGCTTCAAAGCAGAAAAGGGGGCTTGTTATTTCCATTATAAACTCTTGGGGGATCTGATTTCGTGGACTCGATGTCTTTAGATAAGTGGCAAATGGAAATCAGCCAGCATGTCGCTCCTCGTCAGCGCTCGTCATTTTAAAAGCCCTTTAAGTGCAGCCATGAGAGTGAAAACACCCCGACTGAAACACGGCCCACAAGACAAAACAGAGAGACGCCAACAGCCAAAATTGGAACAACATGAGCTCATCTTCCAGAAGGAAACAAGAGACGAGAAGAGGCAGCGATAGGGAGAGGAGAGGGACATCCACTGCAGGCCGACGGGTTGTTAGTGGTTTGCAAACCAGATGAGACATTTTAACTAATTTCATTGTTTGTGAAAGAAATCATTCTGATCAAAACCCCAATTGCTGCCAACTGGCCGCCTGGCGAGTCTCCGCCTAATGCGGCCCGACGTGTCGGGTAAGAGGATCCGGAGGGGGAGGACGGCCGTACGCGCCTCCGACTTCAAACGGCAGGAAGTGTAAAAACAGGCGGCGTTAGTGGCTGAAGCAGCTAACGGCGGATTAGAGGAAGTCCTCTAAGTGGCCCTGAGATGAAGAAAAAAACGATTTTAAACGGGAGGCTGATTAAAAAGAAAACAAGAAAGTTATGTCAGACTTTCTGCTTATTTCACTGCAAGAGGCATGCAGTAGGACTCCAAATATAAATGTTTTATTGGCCAAAGTAGGGCTAAATGATTAATCGATCACTGAAATAATCAACTAATTTAGTAATTAATTCATTAACTGGAATATACAGATTTTTAAAAAGACCATTTGTTGAAAGAACAAAACACTCAGAGGAGATATCAAGACAAAACAGTATAAAAGTATTCACATTTTACATTTAAAGTTAGAAAGTCATTTGTAAATCTGTTCTACCCAAAACTCCTCGTGTACAAATTACAGAAAACATTTTTTATCTTAAATGCAAAATGTATATTTTTTGTAGTTTTGACATATCGGCTATGAGTGTGTTGTTCTTTAAGCAAATGGTCTTCTTCTTAGTCTGTATACTCCATTAACAATTAATCGATTACAAAATTGATTGATGATTACTTAAATTACCAATTAATCGCGATTAATTTGACTAATCGTTTCAGTCCTGATGTAGACAGAAGGTGGAAACGGATCAAACTTTGCTGCTTAATGTTCAGCCTTCATGTTTTCTGCTGATAGAAATCTCTCCGCGGCTCGCATGAATGCACAAATTCAGGTACGGACGACCAAAAGTGCAAAAAATATTTTTTAAAAACAGCAAACGAGCAAAATGACAACGATATGCAGAAGGTAAAGGTAATTTTATTTATATAGCACATTTTCAGCAACAAGGCAATACAAAGTCTAACAACCACTTTTTTCTTTTACTGTTTTAACCTTTAATAATTTTACTTTTTACCCATGATAACTGCGTTATAGTTCCTTGTTTTGATTGTATTTTTTTGTATTTGTTGACAAAACTTAAGTTATTTTATCGCCTTTATTTGTTTAGCAGGACAAATTATGGATTATTTAGAGACAACAGAAGAAAAAAGTATTTTGGCTAATTTTGGCACATGAATGCATTGTTCCTACCAAATAAGATAAATTTCATTAAAAACAATCCCTCACAGTTTATATAGTCGGCATCTGTACTCGGTGAGTGTTGCTGTGATGGTGCATTAACTGAGCAGAAAAATGTCTGATTTTTGAGTTTGCAGCCCTCTGACTCAACATTTTACTAAAAAACTCAAAAACATTCCTCGGGAATTACAAGCCCTAAGGGAAGATAAGCTCATCCTGGACCATAACTCTGAAAAGCACAATTGATTCAGAAGCATGGGAAGACATTCTGACTCTGCCTTGCAGAATCTCAGTATGTAACTGATATAAAGACATGCAATATAATATTTTACACAATGTATGCATATCTCCATATATATATCTAGCAAGCACACACCAGGAAGTTCCCCAAATGTAAAGGGACTAGAATTATTGAGGCTTTCTGGTGAGCAGAATGTCGAGACATTAGCTCTGCTCCAGGACAAACACTTCTTTGGTTCAGTGCTGCGTCTCCTTGGGTTCATATCCAGTCACAGTTCCAGTTCCTATCGATGTGGCAGAACGTCGATGATGGTTAAATGGGTCGGTTGTGCCGCCCCTTTGATCCAGCTACGGAGAAACTTCATTTCTGAAGTTATTGTATTAGAAAGAATGAGATACTGTGAATGGGAAACTCTATGCTTTTAGAAAAGATGGGAATGTCTGCTCGAATACTTCAAAATCTCAAAATTAAAAGACCAGTAATGTGAACCCGAATGATGTATATATTTAAGTTTAGGTATAATTTGGTTACTTTTCTCAAATAACTGCTGTAATTTATGAACTTGCCTCCTGTTTTTTTGTTCTCTACATCAGAGCTGTATAAGTTTTGTCCTCTGATTGTTCTTTCCTTTTTTTCCTTCCTTTCTGTATAAATTTTCAAAATACCTAAGAAACATAAAAAAACATTCCTCAGAAGAGGCGATATGAAAACAAGCATAAAGCCACAGACCTGATTAAAGGTTTTAAAGTGCAGCTCCTTGAAGATGGCGTCGCGGTCCTCCACCTCCATCCAGCCCGTCGCCCGGAGCTCCATCACCAGCTGGTCCCGGTCTGCAGGGCTCAGCCAATGAGAGTCTGACGACTGGACACAACAAGCCGCTCCAAGTTATTAAAATCAAACATTTCTACCACCGAGTTCAGGCTCAGTTTTACTGGATTTCCTTCAGATTTATAACTGCAGAGCAGCAACAGCCTCATGGCAGCTGCTCATTGTGGGATTTCCTCTGCAGTTTACTCTGCTTTTCCAAACAAAAAAAAGTTATTTTTAGACATTTTTTTCATGTTAAGATATATTGTTTAGGCTTTTGTGATGAGAAAATGTTTGCACAAATAATATCTGTATTATTTGCGATATTATCTGAGACTCCTATTGCTCTAGCTACTATTAAGTTATTCTGTAAATAAAACATAACATATAAGCTGTTTTGGTTAAAATTACTGCAATAAAAGGGTAAATTTACAGGACTCATTTAAAATTACTTGTCTAAATAATATTTATTTTTTATATTTTTGTATCAGTAGCATATATTTAAACCAATCTGGCTATTAGGATCATAATAAAACAGGATCTAGCAGATGTACTGGTGCAAATTTAATAATTTGTTCACCAAACTAAAACAAAAATAAATAGCAAAGAATTGGATTCAACCTTAATCATCCATTAGTGGGGTCAGGCTGCTTCTCCAGCTAACGTTCTGGGCCAGAGGCGGGGTCGCCTGTCCAGGTCGCCAGTCTGTCGCAGGGCAACACAGAGACAGACAACCACACACACACTCACACGTAGGGAGGATTTAGAGAGACCAATTAACCTGACAGTCATGCTTTTGGACTGTGGGAGGAAGCCAGAGTACCCAGAGAGAACCCACTCTGCACAGGGAGAACATGCAAACTCCATGCAGAAAGATCTTGGGCCGGGAATCAAACCCAGAACCTTCTTGCTGCAAGGCAACAGTTCTACCAACTGCACCACTGTGCAGCCTAATGTTAATCAGATTATTAGATTACAATAATCTGATTTCTTCATTATAAGAGAAAGCTATAGCAGTTTTCTGCAGTATATGTGCATCTTTAGATACAGAAGATAATGTAATTCTTTAAATTAATTAAGGCAAGTGTACAGATTTATGATCAACAGTGAGTCACCTTCGTTAAATTGGAAGCTGCTGCATCAGGAGATGTTATTAGATACCTAAACGATGGATTAGTTTTTAATGTGTCAGTTATTAGTTTAAATGTATTGTAATATTGTTGTTCTGTTTGAAACCATTCGTGTTTTATTTTGTGGACACCTGGGTGCAGTTTGTTTAGTCTCCAGCAGGTGGAGGTGTTTCCGTCAATGCTGCTAGTCACATTTCCTAACAAAATCTGAGCTACTATTTCACTATGCTTTGTCATGCATGTTTCTCTGTATTTTATTGTGATAAACTCCTAACATTGTGATTTTGAATGTCTTTTTCAGCGCGCTCCAAGTTTCTTAAATTGTGTTTTTAGTTCCTTATTCCCAAACTCTTGCGCGATATTATAAAATTAACAGAAGCCCGGAGAGATTTTAAATAAATGTTAACATAGCACTAACATGACAGAAGGTAACAAAATAAATTTAGAGTAATTAAAAGGATGTGTGTTTTTCGTCATGACACAAACTAAAAGCGACATACGCCGCCGCTTCTACAAACTTTCCCCCATGAAGAAACACCGTCGGGATAACAACTCTGGCGTCCCGCTCGTCTTTTAAAGACGCTAATTAACATGAATGCTAACAGAAAAGCGCGGCTGTTGCTCTCACCATTTTAGAGTAGTTTCTGTGGAGCGGAGGTTTCCTTAGGCAGTTCAACCGGCTGCAGGACCGAAAGCTGCTCGTCCTCAGGATGAACGTTAACGCAAACATGTCTGTTTCACTTTATTTACCCTTTACAACCTGTTCTACGCAAACGTGCGTCCTCCGAGGTCCTGACTCACGTTCAACGTAGCTGTTCACCTCACTGCCTGATCAAAATCACCCGAAAGGAGTCAGCCTACACAAAAACTAGTAAAAAAAAATCAAAAAGTAAATGTATACACGTAGTTATTAAAATAATTTGTGTATAGCAATAGAAACATTTCATTGACTTTTTTTTCTTTTACATCTAACCTTTAACATTCACTCTCACAGGGGGCACAACTAATGGTCACCAAATAATTGTATTTATTTACACTTAAGTCAATATATTTATTCATATTTAACTTACTTATTTCACACTCGTGTTGTTGTATTACTAATGGAATGTTTATATTTACTAATAACATTTTGGATGGGAGTAGCTTCTCAAAAATTAAGCAATAAGTAATTTTCTAGGGGATCAATAAAGTGTATTTTATTTTCTAGGCGTATTAGTAACCCATTTTAGCAACAAAACTGCCAGGAAATTAGAAGGATGTAAGGGAGGTTAAAAATATCAGTAGTTTTTATTTTTTCATAGTTTATCCAGATCAGAAAACAATAAAAGCATATTAAGTTAATTTCTGGTCCGTTTTGTTGCTTAAATCATGACTTGTTATGAAATTATTCTTATAAAATGGAGTTTCTTTCATGTAAAATATTTCTACTTTATTTTTTGTTTGTAAAGAAATTGAGGTGTGACTAACATGCTACACGCGTCACATTTGCTTTATGTGATTTGAACTTTGAACTCTAAGATTATTGCCCACCACTGAGGGGAAACCAACTCAAAAAGCTATGAAATATTACCAATTTTTAAAACATAAACCACAACATTTCACATATTTTATTTGAATCTAAAACATTTTTGAATGAAAAACTTTGCAGTGTGATTATTGTGTTTTCAGTCCTGGTGTTCGTGCTCCTGTCCCGGTATGAGCCAGCGCAGGCTGTCCGCCCGCAGGATGGCGTAGACGATGAAGGCCGTGATGAAGAGGATGGAGAAGACGAGCAGCCAGTCGATGCCTCTCACCGGGATGCTGGACAGGGGCCCCTTCTGGTCTCCCTCTGTCACGTCTCTGTTGGGGCCCGCTTCAAACCCTGAAACCAAAACATTCTGCTTTAACCTCTTAGTTTATCTAAATTTTATTTCTTTACACGTCTGAAAAGTCCTCAGAAACACCAGCCTTCCCCTGGGAGCCAGCTGACGATTATAGACTATAATCAATGATTTAAACTTCACAACATTTGCTTAGACATTGACCTTAAGCAATAAAATTCATTAGATATTTACATAATTGCTTCTGTCAGAAATGTTTGATGTAAAATTTTTGATGGCTAAATTAGGGTTAGAGTGCGGGTTTTGATGTCTTTGATGTTTTTAATGTTTTTATCTTTACTTTTCATCTAGTTATTAACTTCTTTTAATTTCTCTTTCACCCCGTCTATGTAAACCCCCTGGAAAACGAATCTATGTCTAGGGGTGTGAGAATCCTTGTTAAATGACGTTGAACTAAAGTCCTACGGGGTTTAGAGTCCCAGTTGACGGCGTTTCAACTAAAAACCTGGAGGTTTGACTAAAGTCCCAGAGGGTTGGAGCCCCAGTTAAACGATGTTCACAGAAGAAAAATGAGCAGAAAGTTCTCTGAAATTCCAAGTAGGTTTGAATTTAACAGGAAAAGGAGAAATTACAAGACTATCCCAATGTAAACATCAAAGCACATGTTTCTAACCATTATCTTTTTTATCAAACTAAAAAAAAGTGCAAAAACATGTTTGTTGATTTATTCATCACTCAATACATTTTATTTCTAAAGCAGCTAAAAGTCTTGCACACAATGATAACAATAAACCCACAATGCAAAAAACAATTCAATCATCATGTATGAAAAATTAACGACTGAGCAGAAAAATTCATGGACCAGAAATAAAGTGATCACTTAAATATTATTTCCTATGCTTTTAATTAACAGGAGAAAACATTAATTTATTGCCAATCAGAACCGATCAAGAGGCAGCTGACCGACTGATCGGTTCACCGAGCTGAAAGCTGCACCCATATCCAGATCACACACACACACACACACACACACACACACACACACACACACACACACACACACACACACACACACACACACTGCTGGCTCTACCTGTCTGGTTGGTGATGAAGGAGGTGAGCATCTCCAGCGTGCGGTCCGTGTGGTTGAAGCGAGCCATAGGTTTGGCCCCCTGGAACAGCAGGATGTTGGGAACGGCCACCGTCCCAAACCTGGTGGAGAGACTGGCAGCCAAACGCAACCGGGACAAAAGTTCAAGAGATGGAAACTATAAACACAACTTATGGTTCCTTATTTAATTACTACTAATTTATCAATTTCAGCACTGAGAGAGGAAGCTTTGCAAATAATCGACTTACGATTAATTGTCAATCTATGCTTCATTAGATTAAAATTAATTCCAATTGATTAATTAATGACGTCCGCTGACTGATTAGTGTTTGGAAGTCAAGCTACAGTGTTGTAGTACAAAATTAAGAATTCAACATGTTTCTATTCAAGTAAAAGTAAAAAGTATCCGTCCAAGAAATGACTCAAGTAAGAGTAAAGAAGTATTTGGTAAAAAGTTACTGAAGTAACGAGTAACTGATCAAATTATCAATCATTTAAGATTTAAAAATTACATCATCAGATGGACAGAAATGTAAAGTTAAGTGGAAATTTTGGTATTTTAAGAACCAAAATGACAATAATTTATATAAGGAACAAAAATGAACAAAATTAAGCAAAACAAAAATTTTCCAAATCAGTTTCTTTCAATAAAAAATATGAAACTAATAAAAACTGCAGGTGTGAGTCTGACTGGTGAGTTTTTGGTTAAAACATGTTTTTCATTCAGTGGGAAGAAAATCCAGAAGTTTTACTTCAGTAAAAGTAAAAAGTACAGCGTAGTAAAAATACTCCTAAAATAGTTTTTCAGCTCAACTCTGTACAAGACAAACTGGTTCCTGCTGAACAAGTTGCTCATTATTACATCTGTGGTGAAGAAAATGTCTAGTTTGCAGTTTGGCTCAAACTGTTTATTTAAACTGAACTCGACAATCATAAGGAAACTAAGCCACAGAGTAAATGAAACTAAAATGAATCGTGTTTTTAACGGAGACGCAGCAGGAAACGAGGCGTATTCACACCCTACAGAGGTTACATCCACCTGCTGTGCTGCGAGGCATCCAGTGCCAGGAAATGCATGCTGGGAAAAACGCGGGGCAGGGCGTTGAAGTGCGGCGCCAGTTTGGCTGAGAACTGACACCAGGCTGTGAAGAACAGAACCACAGAGCACTCTGTGCTGTTGGCGTTGAGAAAATCCATCAGGTCCTGAAAGAAAGGAGCAAATCCTCACTTTGCTGCTCAGTTACAGGAAAAACCTCTGAAGTTTCACTGGCTGGAACAGAAAACAAGCAGATCAGCCTCTGTAAGATAAATGAGGTGTTTAAACAACAACATCCTAACAGTTAAAGATCATCTGACTGTTTGTTTCTGTCCTTGAGTTTCTTTAGATCATCTGGACCTTTAGGACCTTTTCACCTACTTCAGTCTGTCAGACAGGAGCCATTTATCCTGGATTAATTACTAGAAACCAAAGCAGTTTCCAACCTGGGTGCAGCTGCTGAAAATTAGTTCATTCATGACTTACCAGTGAGGGGATTACATTTTTAAAACGTCCCAGGTTGAAATTGAAAATGACAGCAAAAAACACAAATTTTGCAAAGTATTTTTGTTTAGTTTCTCCTGCAAATATCTTAGTTCATTTTAAATTAGACAAAACTAACTTAAAACTAACTTTCAGCAAGATAAAACAAAATGTTTTTGTTACATAGGCAGATGATTTCATTTATAACAAGATATGTTTCCCAAGTTATAAGTGAAATCATCTGGCAGGGGATCTAGAACTTTTTCATCAATATTAAAAAATAACTGACTTGAAACTAGCTCTTGCTGAAAAGTTACTTGTAAGTTAGTTTTGTCTTATTTCAAATAGATATTTTCACTAGAGACTAGACCAAAGTGATGTTTTGTGTTTTTGCATTGTGACAGATTTCACAGGAAGAAGCACCTGTGAGGCGTTGAGGACCTGAACGGTGAAGCTCTCCAGTCCTGTGATGTTCCTCTTGTCACAGTTCACTTTATACGTCTTTGCTGTCTCTGTGGTGTTCGCTTCTTCAGCTGGGAGTTCTGCAGGGACCATCTCCAGAGTGACCTGGAGGTGAAACAATAAAAGTAAAGGTTCTGTGTGATGTTTTCAGCCCTTCAGTCATTTCACAGCAGCTTGTATTTCAGTTTCTGAGCTCCAGCTGAAGAACCTGCTGCATTGATTCTGCTTCCGGTTCCTCCAGCAGCTCCAGGTCTTCGGCCTGCGCAGGCGAGATGCACCGATCGCCGTTCCCGTCGCAGGGGGGAGAGAAGCCCGACTGGAAGTCCTTCACGTTCCTGGGAATCAGGGATTCGATGTCAGACGGATCGATCGGGGTTTCAGTCCCCATCACCGCGTCTGCGATTTCAGCCGTCTTAAACTGCCGTCTGGGCAAAGAGTCCAACTCCTCCGACTCAACAAAGCTGGGTTTATTCTCCGACTCCTCTGACAGAACAACCTGAGGAGACTCATCGGTTCCTGAAGAAAAACAGAAGATATCTCACTCAACATTTCTAATGTGGTTCAGTCAGGAAGGTTCAAACACAAATCTCACAGAGAGGAGGGATTCCCTTACGAAACCCATCACAGCCTTAAAGCTGCAGTACGTAACTTAAAAAATAAATATGGTTTGCCAACACTGATGCTCCACTAATATTTATAAACATTTTTCACTATACATTATCCTCTGTTAGTTTTTATTTAATCTTGACCAAGTGTGCATTTCAGATTTCTATTAAATATGGGTTAATTTTTAAATGTTTTATCCAACTTGTTTATTCCAAAACTTACTTGACGGAAGAGTCAAAAATACAATGTAAAACTGTATTTATAATCTATAAAGAAGATATAATACAGATCTTTATATCTGTGGTAAACAACTACCTATTTTATTAAGTGGGAAAAAATATGATCACATTTACATGTGTTTAAATTAGCCAGCTTAAGATATTAATGAAAAATGGCGTCACATTACAAGACGATAAATTGACTTAAACAAAAATATAAGCAACACAGAACCTTTAATTAGTGCTTCTATATACAATCTTAACATAAATGTTATATTTATTAGCATAATCGTCGGTTAATTTTCACAACATTGACAGTTAGTGTCCTACCTTCTGCTGTCTCAGCCGATAGACTCAACATGGCGGGACTATGAAAAATGAATAACAAAACAAACGTTATAAAAGGTTTACGATACTTCCGCGACATATTTTAGTTTTTAAGACGACCAGGCGGTCAGAGAAGTGATGATGAGGCCATTATGATGAGATGTGAGAGCAGCATTTGTTTCCTAGGAACAAATATTTCGCACTGTGGCGGAACTATATAAAAGATACACCGCAAATTATAACTTCCGGGGTGCTAATGCAACGTTTGATTACGTAAAGAATGAATAATAAGAAATTCTAAACAATATTTTGCATAGATTTAAGGTTGATGCACATTTTATCTTATTTTTGTCATTTACAAATAAATTTGTACTTTTTTTACTTTATATTTTAACTTAACTTTCTTGAATATTGTCAATAATGATCATTCTTACGGTTATTATTTCTATATTATTATGTAACGTCTCCTTATTCCTCTATTATTTTTTTAGTTTTATTTGCTGATATGACGTATTGTGTTGCGTACAAGATCTTATGTTTTTATTCAGACTAAAGTATATTTTAGGGCTCATGGGGGAACAAAAACTAACATGTGCTTCCAGATTACTTTAGTAGAGCTTTTTCTTCTTTCATTGCTTTCAAATTACTTCCAGAATAATTTCATTTTTTTCTATTAGGCCTCCAAATAAAATGATCAAACCCATTGTTTTAAGGCTAAATTTCATAAAAGCTTTAAAGAAAAATCTTTAACAATATAGTGGAAGCTCTTTTTTCTTTTAGATGCAAAAGAACATGATGTTCTTTGTGAAGGAATGAAAAGGTTTAAATGTACAATAAAACTTAACTTAAACTCAGGTGAAAGGGAAGTGGGAAGTTTTTGTGCAGCAGATCTATAAAAAATTACCTTCCAAGAACAAAGTATAACTTTATAAATCCACTGAGGATAATCATCCACTCCCAGTGAATTTATAATGAAGGAATATTTGTTTTTTTTGTACAAAAAACATGTACAAAATGGTTTTTTTTTATTTTTTAAATGAACAAAAGAACAACTTAAAATCAGGTAAATGTTGGCTAAAACATCTAATTTTAGATGTTTTTATTTCATTTTTTACCTTAATAGTTAATGAAGTGACATTAACGTTAATCCATCATATCATTACATAATACTTAAATATTACTACAGGAGTTAACATCTATAAATGTCTTTATATTGACATACACTGTGAAAAAAAGGCTTTTCAGACACTGAACAACAAACACTACAGTCAGAAAAGCAAAACAGTCATAAAAACAAAGAAAAAATGACTGAAGTGTTGTTTTTTATTTATTACACAGCTTTTCAACATTTCACAACAATCATGCAGGAAGAGTATGAGAATCTGTACAAAGCTTTACAAGCTTTGCCAATCACACAGGAATAACTGGGCTTCACATTTTCTCCAAAACACAAACGTGAGATAAAGCTGCAGGCGGAGAGACACAAAACGGTAACAGAGATTAAACTATTGATAACTGGGATCCTTGGTTTGCAATGTCTTGCTTCAAATAATAAGAATCAAGAATTGTTTAGGTATTCTTTCTCCTCCTTTCAAACAAACAGTGGATCTCAGGCCTAATATTAGCTGACACAATGAGGTAAAGTTTGTCTAAATTCATACCAGCATCTGTCTTTTTAACAAAAATTAGCTTCAGTTTAATATCTAAATCCCAGAAGATAATTAAGATACAATATATGAATCAAATTTTCACTCTATTCTCATTTTTACCAGCAGTTTTTATAGAAACTTGGAACCGGTTCTTGGGATTATTTATTTCATAGTTTTAAGCTAAATAAATGTTAGCTTTTATTCTTAGAATTTCACAACAACAGATTAATGATCAGATTGTCACAAAGACAACACAAATAATGATAACTCTTATTAATGGAGAGTTAATAATGATAATTCTACGTTAATAAAAACCTTCTGCCACAGTAAAGGCAGAAAATTTACATTTAATTGTTAGCGCTAATGAAATCATGCTAATGCTAGCTCCTCCTGCTAACCAGCAGGATGTGAAGCTATAAATTATTTAAAAATAATAATAATAATATTGTTTGGAAAAACAAAACATCAGATCTTTAAAATATTCCAGAATATTAAATATGTAAGTTTTACAGTATGGATGGACTCATTGGCCTTATTTTAACAGAATCTTGTAAAGACAAAGTTAATATAAAAACAGTCAATATTTATGACAAAAGTAAAGACTAAAACTCTCATTTAACAATTTAGTTAAAAATTAAACTAAAACAGCAGAAATTATTATTTTTTATCTGATGGAGGTTAAATATTAAAGTGTTAAAAATAAAACACAAATCTGAGATCTTCAGAAAATTGAAATTGTGATAATATACACAGAAATACAAAGCAGAGAAATCTTTAGTGTTTTATTATTTCAACATAAATTATTTTTAGTTTAATTGCCGTTAATGATTCTTTCTCAAATTAACGTGCCATGTCAGCGTAAAAAACAACTTCTAATTAACTATTTTACTTGGTGAAAAGAAATGCCTTTTCAGGGCCGATGTGTGAATGTGGCGGTGCAGCAGGACTTTATGCTAACCCAGCACAAGCTTCGCTGTAAAGTGAAAACATTAAATCAGTCAGAATATTTTAGCTTATACTTTTGAAGCTATCATGACAGTTTGGAAGAAAAAAAATCTGATTTAAATCAGGAAATTGGATTTTTAGTGTTTGGTGTCAAAAAGGAATCTGTGTTTATGATCCACATACAAAACCTTAGAGATTTAAATTGCCTAAAATCTAGATAGAAAGTGTACATTATTATTTTGTGTTTTGTTTCACCACAAATTATGTTTATTTTTAATAATGCTATTCAAACCAAACTCATGCTAGCTTCCTTAGCTAGCTGTGGCGGTGTAAACTGTTTTCTGATTTTGGGTAAATTAAATGAACCTCACAGGGACAGCCTCACATTTCTAAACATTTTCAGGAAATCATGACAAATCTTTCAGTTTCACATTCCTGAAGAACTTCAGGAAATTAGCCTGAAGATTAAGACAAAAGGACAAAATGTAAATATAAAGACAGATGATAAGTTTAACAATAAAGACTACAACTAGATTTAAACCAAAGTGTATCTGTTAAACAGATAAAATGTGATACAGAGAGATTATTTCTTTCACAGCATAACAGATTAATAGAAAAATCAGACATAAAGCAGCTGATATGAAAGCCTTCATTTTAGCATCTAATGCAACAAGTTTTACTTCACCCATGTTTTGTTAATGATATTGTTTGTTATTTACATTTTAATGTTGAATCGAACCGTTTGAGATGCTGCGTTCTTTGGTAAAGAAGAGTTAAAAAGTCTTTTTCTGAACATTTGTTCACTGCACAGAGAATCCAAACATTTCATAAAACGCACACCAGTTAAAAGACCAGAAAAGTAAAAAGCAAAGAATGCATACAGTAAATTATTGCACCAAATTGATCAATTTTAAATGGTTTCCAAGAAGAGCAACTTAACGAAGTTGAACTAAACTTGGACTAGGCCATATTTCTGGATGGGGCTTCATAAAAACATTAGTTTTACATAAAGTTTGATTTCAAGGCTTATGATGAAACTAGAAACACAAAAATAAATAAAACAAATACATATAAAGCTGGAGCTTATGTCACACTGACAAAACAAACAAACCAGAGTTTAGCTTGTAAAAATTAAAATGCCAATACATAATTAATAGGCTCCCAGACAGAAAGGTGAAAGAATCTTTATATATAATATAATCATAATGTGATAGTCATGTTTCTACTCGCTGATACTTTGTTGGAACAATTAGTCAGAAACAAACAAATAAGAAACATGGATTCATATTTACTCCTCAGATATTTTCTGATTTCAAAAACCATCTTGTTTATCTACAGTTATTAATAATGAGGTAATGTTTATCATACATTGAGATATAATTACACGTGGATAATGTGTAGAAAAGTATTGCCTTAAAAAAAATCTACAAAATGCGTCTGTAATGAAACATAAGTGGAACGATCCATCGTTTGGGAAAACCACTGAGGAATTTCTAAAAATGCAGAATTCCACCAAGAAAACAGAAATGAACTAATTAAGTTTAAAAGGACAGATTGAATTCTGCAGGATGAACAATTATCCAAATCTTTGCAACATTCCTGTGAGAAACACTGAAAGAGAAAACACTTTTCTGTTTGGTATTCATAACAAAAGCAAACATTACAAGACAGATAACAGTCGTATTTGTCAGCCTGCAGGCCGAGGGAGCCGTCAGACAAAAACATGCAAATAACAAAAAGACATTTTGAGAGCAACATTTTGAGTTTCGGTCAGAAGAGTCCGAATAAACCGAGTTCATCTGAGTTATGGAGTTTAAGAGTCCAAACTGTTTACAGATTCATTTTCTGGGTGCAGAGACAGATCCCAGCATTCCTTCTCTTCTGCTTGGACTCTGCGTTCACATTAGCTTACAGGGTAAATACATTTCAGAAAATGAATAAACAGAGGGGTTTAAAAACATAACTTTAAAAGGATTTAAGCATCAAGTGAAAACTTTAGCAACAGAAAAACTGAGATCATCCAGGCAGAAACGTGGCTGGGAGAGAGACGCTGTTGTTTGTGAGCATAAAGTTTATCAAGTGGGAAAAATGATCTCAGTTTTTATTTTCCATGCAAACAGCTTACTAACATATTTATCAATGTCTGGAAGAGAACATAAACATGAGCAACAAGCCTGAACACACCTGAAAGGAAACGAGATGGCATGATTATATTTGACCTTTTCATGATAAGAACAAGAACGAAACTCTAGTAACGTCACGTTTTCTTTGTTTCTCATCCTGGGTCACATGATCAACAGCAGGATGTTACTACTGCCAGAAACCACGAAGAAGAGGAAGAAGACAGGAAGTGGTTGGAGGATGATGGTTTTTAATTTCCTATTTGATGGAAACATCATAATCGTGAAATTGTGTTTTTGACAAAGTTTTGCACACATTTGTAATTGAAGCGCATAATGGAGAAATTAATTTTCCATTTTAAATGATGTTAAAATGCTACATATAAAGTGGAGCTGCTGCTCTGACAGGCCTGCTGTTCCCATGACGCTGTCGGAGATCTCCACCATTAGCATTAGCATTAGAAACAAACGGCGGTTTATCAGGCGGCAGGCACACAAATGACAGCAAGACAACAAGAATTTGTTTTAAAAAGTGTCACAATTCAAAATGGCAGCCAGCCCCAACGGGAAGCAGCGGCGTTCCCAGCCAGGTCAGGGCGAGGTGGAGACGGTGCAGAGCCGGTCCTCGGCGGCCGCCTTGTCTTTGCAGGAAGGTTCACAGAGGACGTCTTTGTGCGGTAGAGGGTAGGGGAACGCCGCCGCGCTGCAGCTGCTGCTGTAAGCCAGTTTGTTGAGGCGGGAAAGGCCCTTGATGCTGCCGGGGGGCCGCCCGGGGCTGACCTTGTACCCCGCGGCCCGCGTGGTGCCGAGCGGCCTCCCCGGGCTCGTCTTGAACCCCGCGGCCCTGGTGGTGCCGAGGGGCCGCCCGGTGCTGGTTCTGTACCCGGCCAGCTTGGTGGTGCCCAGCGGCCGGCCGCGCCGGCCCGACTTCCCGGCACCTTTGGTCTTTTTCTTCGCCTCGCCGGGCGTTTGCTCCGAGCCTTTCAGGCCAGGCATTTTTCCAGGTGCGCGCGGGTCAGCACCCAGAAGGTCCTGTCTGTGGCACCCCAGCGGCTTGTGGCTCTGGGCGGGTAAGGCCATCGGCGCCAGCGTCATCTGCAGGGAGGCCGGCGGCGGAGGCGGGTAGAACTTGCTGGGCTGCGAGGCGCAGAGGTCGAAATGAGCGGCGGGGTGGTGAGCGTCCTCCGCCAGGCAGGACGGCCTGCTGCTCATGCAGAAGTCGCTGGTGGTCACCTGGCGCATCATCTTTGCTGGGGGTCAGAGTAACGGGTCGTTACTGGCGAGGAAACGCCGAGGAACTCACGGCTCCATGTCATGCAAAGTGCTTGAGACGGACTGAATAACTGTGACTGATTAGGAAAATAATTTAGAAAATCAATTAATCGCATGATAAACTAAAACAAAATCAATTTCCATTTGAATGATTTATTGTTTTTCTAAAAAAAAACTGGATGATAAAAGTTTTCAGTCTGGTGTTTTGGTTTTAACCTTTTTTGAAGGATAATTTTGTTTTCCAGAGTTTTCATAATTAATTTTGTTTCTGTAGTTTTGTTTATTTTGTATATTTAACATGTCTTCCAGTTCCAGTGTTAAATGGTCATTAGAATTTAATATTTATTGATCTTTGATAATCTGTTCTTATTATGCCAATAACATTATTTACTGGAAAATTGTCTCTAAACAATTTTATCTCTTATGGCAATAACTTCTGGGAAAATTTATCATCCAGCAAAATCTGCTACCTAGAAAATTTTTGTCTATATGTCGATGATATGATGTTATTATTTAAAGACCCAAAACATCTGATTTTCTGCACTGATACACAATATTAGTAATAGTTTTTATGTTCAAGTCTAATATTTCTATTTCTAATAACTGCACAGTATTTTCTGTTATAATCTTGAACAGTTTAATATTTTTATTGTTTATTTTGTTTTTATTTTTTTCACACTTTCTATGTGAACTTTAATAAAACTTTCTATTTTATTCCTCAACAACTGAAACAATCAAAAATAATTAATCAATTCAGTAAAATTATTCAGTAAACTGAAATAAATCTGCAATTCTTCTGTTAGATAATCTAAAATAGGATTAGATTAGATAGGATTATATCATCTAATGTGGACAAACCAGACCACACGCATCCCTCTCACTGATCCACATTTTTTACCTTTCGATACGATATCTGAGGTTTAGTGCAGACCGATATCGATACAGATTGACTTAAAATGTTTCCTTTTGTAAACACAGACACAAATGAACTGAATTACAAATTTATTTGATAACCTAAATCCACCAACAGCTTCAGCATCTTGGTCAAACTGTAAAAACAACTTTGACCTGTTCAGTCAGAGCAGGAGAAAAACAAAGAAACAAACCGACTAGAACCAGAACCATACGTTAAAACAAACTGCAACAAACTTTCAAATGATTCAGGAATTATAACTAGGAATTGTAAATTAGCATAAAATACATAATCTCACTTTCTGGCAGAAAAGCAAAATGAAAAAACTTCCTCAAATTAATTTTATATTTTTCATGTTAGTAAACCAACTAAATAATGGTTTAAGTTCTTAGACGGTAAAATCTCTACATTTTAGTGGCAAAATAAACCACAAAGAATAAAGTTATCAAATCAAAACAATGTAGAAATTCTTACAAATGCAAATCTGAAAAGTTATGGCGGCGGCCATTACACTCTAAAACCAACAAACTCAACTTTTTAGTAATAAATCATCACATGTTCAATTAAAATGAGATCAATAGTTTCCATTCTGATTATTAATATAATTTGAGACAAAAAACTGTCTTTATGGTTTTGGTTGTGTTTCATTTTGGATAATTAACATATCTTCCAGTTTCAGTGTGAAGGTTTATTGGTCTGACACTGACATAAAGCAACAGTCTTCAGTCAGAGGATTCTCCAGATTCACTGCAACACTGACTGCTACAGTATCACCATCCACAACCTTTTACGGTTTTTGAATGATCTGAAATATAATTTGAATTTTGGATGAAGAAAGCATCTTTTAATTGATTTGAACATAATTTAAATTTATGTGGCATTCAAATTTACATTTGTTTTAAATGGGGGAAGGGCCTATGGAAGACCAAAACTGACATAATTAAAAATAAAAGCAGAAGTATATATATTTTGTTCTTCCTTTTCCTTACACGAGTTTTGTCAAGAAATTAAATGAATACATTTTTGTTTGCATATTCCTTAAATATATACAATTCTTGGTGAAAGGTATGTTTAAGTTAAAGGATATATATATATATATATATATATATATATATATATATATATATATGGTTGTCCCCTAAAATCTCTTTGTTAAATAAAACAGTGACCTAATTTTCCTCTAACATCAGAACCTCGAGAAAAGTGCAGATTTCCCTCCGACCAAACCAAATAAGCGCAGATTAATCAACAAACATAAAGTTAATTAACATTTTACTCTCTAAATATCTTCATTTATTCTCTGATGGGATTAAATCACATCAATAATGACGTTAGAGTGATGTAGAGTTTACTATCAAATACACCATCTTTACTGTTTTCCATTCACAAATAAATACGCGCACATGGATTCCGCATCTTTGCGTCCAGACACAAAAACCGCTCGGTGACTCCGGCTGCCTCCAGCCTGGTTCTGGCCCGGATAGCGGTCCAGCAGAAAACATGGCAGCATCACGAAAAAAGTGACGATATTTTAAGTAAGAAAATCTTAAAACTCTCGGGGTTACTGTACCTCGATTGTTCGTAGATCAAGCAGAAGGGTTAAGGAGAAAAATGATCTTTCATCCCTCAAAGCGGGAGTCGGTCCATTTTCTCCCCTGTTATTTTTCCACCTCACGGCTCGGTTCGGTTCGGTTCGGCTCAGCGTGAAGTCAAACACATAGAACCGGTTCGACGTGAGCGGCGGCGAGGCCGAAGAGACGGTTCCTTTATTCCTCAGCTCCGGCGGTTTGGATAAGAAACGCAGCCATTTTCCATTAAAAATTAATAAGAATGGAGAGCGCAGTCTGAGCATGCGCAGCGCAGCCGAACAGCGGCTGAGGTTTCCAGCCTTTCCGCCTCATGAGAAGCTTTGACACGAAAAACAGGAGCGATTATCGGCCGCAGGTGAATGAAAAGGGAAAGTTTTGCTTCATTTTTAACAATGCTGTCGAGAAAACATCAGTAGCTGAGTGGTAATGCTTTCTAAACGCCGCTCGCTGTGACGGTGGGAATTCCGTTCCTTTTTAGGAGATCCGCATCATTTGGCTCATCACACCAAAGTGATTCAGCTTCCAAAAAGTTTGTAATTTCGTCCAACAGTTCAATAAATGTGAATAACATCGTAAATGTACTCCACTCTTACATGTTTCTGATCACACGTTTTAATATCAAAGAGTACATTAAAAAAGCAGTTTCGAAATGATTTCAGTTGTGAAAGTATACAATCACCATGATTACATTCAACCATGATCATTTATTACTGCATTCCTGAACGAATAAATCGAGATAGAACCTGTCTGACAACATGAAGTAGGCTACAAGATGTAAAATTAGCAATTTGTAATCTTACTGGGAATCATTTGAAAACTGAGTTCAGGTTGATTATGTTTGATATTAAAATTGGTTTGATATCTAACATTTAAGATAATTTTTGCAGCACTGTTGATTTATTACAGACAGGTCAACATATTTCAAACATTTATTTCTGCTAATTTGAGCTATTAATAGTAAAAAAAAAGAAAAAAAAAAAGATTAGATCTAGATGTGCAGAATTATTTAAAGTTTAAAGCCCAAAACTGCCACAAATCATTACTTAAACAAATTATTTGATTAAATAAAATTTGATATGCATACATTAATTAAATGTATATTAAATTGTTTCATGAATAAATGCATTTATAAGCCTGTGTTCACTACATGTTCAAAGCATCCTGAATTATTTAAATACATATTTTATGTCATGAATTGTTCTCAACTGTGAAAGTGAGTGGGCGGAGCAAGATGAGCGATTTAGTTTCATTGGTTAGTTAGTTGCATGGCAGCCAATCAGAGGGAGGGTAAAATTTGATTATGACTCCAACATTAAATGCAGATAAAGGATTAAAAGGAAGTTGTTCACTAAAACGAACTGGCAGAACAAGTCGGCTCGGTCGCCACAGACACATCTGGATCCCACCGCTTATAAATAATATAAAGACCAAGAGCTGCTGAATAATTAACTATATCTGAGCACATTGCGTTTATTTCTTCAGCAACCAGAAAACTAGAAATATTTTATCTTTGCATCAACATAATATTTGCAAACAAATTTGACTTAAATTTGTTTTCCATTAAAAATAAAAACATACTTTAACCAGATCATTGGAGAAACGTGTTGCTTTAATGTTAAATGTGGAATGAGAGCATAAGAAAAACGGCTGGACAGTCGGGGAAATACAAACTAAATCAATGAAACATTAAAACACAGATTAAAATATTCATCATCCACTTTGATGAAACTGCAGAGATAAACGTGACATCGGATTATCCTCGCCGCTTCCTCTACAGCACCTTGTAGCGGCCTTTGCTTGTTGGCTGGTAGGAATTTTGCTAAAGGAAAAAAGGAAAAAATGAGACAATTACACATTTTAAAGAATTTAAAACAGCAAATGTCACTTATGTATATTCAACCAAACACAGCTAATCTGTAACGACACATACTAATCTGATGAGCTCTTCCTTTATTAGCCGTGTAATCTCCGTTTTGGCTTTCTGCACAGCCAGTTCACTCGCACCTAAAAGACAGAACAGAAACACTTTACTACAAGGAAAAACCTCAAAATCAAAGCTTCTCTGAGAATTAAGGACTTAGAAAGTCCTTAAGGCCTGAAACTCAAGAGAAAAGTCAAGCAAATAAGAATTAGCGCACACAAGCCTATCACTTTAAAACGTTCATGCATTTGTTTCCAAATGTAAAACTTTTAGTTATCAAATATTGTGCAAAGTAAAGATTTAACGTTTCTTCTTCCTTAAAAACAGATATAAGTGAACTGAATTACAAATTTATTTGAGAACTTAAATAGTTTCACCATCTGGTCAAACATGTAAAAACAACTTTAATTTGTTCAGTCAGTGAAGTTAGAATAAAAGCCAATGGAAATAAACAAAAAAAATGACTAAAGTAATCTGTAAAAAAATAAACTGCAACAAACTTTTTTCCACATGGTTCAGAAAGTGCAGCTAGAAATCCTAAATATAATGTAAAATAAATAATAATGTACAGAATCTGACTGAATAGATCTGCCCTTTGGATCAGCCACAGAATCCATACCTGAGCTAGATTTTTTATAATATTGGGACCGATACAGATATTGATATCAAAACAATTAATCAGCTTCAGTTTTTTTGTATTTTTCCCCTTTTATAAGTCAGAAACTGAACAGGCGTGTAAATAAGAACAATAAAAAGCAGATCTGCAAACTTTATCTAGTAATTTTGGGAAATGTGTGCGTCTGCGTGTCTGCGTGTGTCTGCGTGTGCGTCTGCGTGTGTCTGCGTGTGCGTCTGCATGTCTCTGCGTGCGTCTGCGTGCGTCTGCGTGTCTCTGCGTGCGTCTGTGTGTGTCTGCGTGTGCGTCTGCGTGTGCGTCTGCGTGTGTCTGCGTGCGTCTGGGTGCGTCTGCATGTCTCTGCGTGTGTCTGCGTGTGCGTCTGCGTGTGCGTCTGCGTGTGCGTCTGCGTCTGCGTGTGCGTCTGCGTGCGTCTGCGTGTGCGTCTGCGTGCGTCTGGGTGCGTCTGCGTGCGTCTGCATGTCTCTGCGTGCGTCTGCGTGCGTCTGCGTGTGTGTCTGGGTGTGTCTGCGTGTGCGTCTGCGTGCGTCTGCATGTCTCTGCGTGTGTGTCTGGGTGTGTCTGCGTGTCTCTGCGTGCGTCTGCGTGTCTCTGCGTGCGTCTGGGTGCGTCTGCGTGCGTCTGCATGTCTCTGCGTGCGTCTGCGTGTGTGTCTGGGTGTGTCTGCGTGTGCGTCTGCGTGCGTCTGCGTGCGTCTGCATGTCTCTGCGTGTGTGTCTGGGTGTGTCTGCGTGCGTCTGCATGTCTCTGCGTGTGTGTCTGGGTGTGTCTGCGTGCGTCTGCATGTCTCTGCGTGCGTCTGCATGTCTCTGCGTGCGTCTGCGTGCATCTGTGTGTGTCTGGGTGTGTTTGCCATCCACAGATAAAACACCAGATGACTTATTCTGTGTTGAGTGTCTAAGCAGGAAGCAGTAAATGTTCTCACTCTCAATAGCCAGATAAATCTTTCGCTCTCCCTCCTTCGGCTCTTTGCCTGGAGGGAAATACGTTCCTCTGATGGTGATGGCCGCCTCAGAGTATTCTCCAATCCTCTGCAAAGCCTCTTTAGACGTCACCTTCCACCGGGCCGTCTGCACAACACAAGCATCACCACACATTTAACTTTCTGTAAAACTACACAATGAGGCGGCAGCTCGTCAGAAAAACATAGCTAATCAACATTTTTACTTTGTTTCTGCCCAGTTAAGAACGATTATTTGTTTAAATATCAAAGCTGACATTTTTAAATATCCAAAAACTAAACTTGTTTTAAGGATAATTTTGTTTAGAGACTCCATAATTCATTTTATTTGTCGTTTTATTTGAGACCAAAACACCAGACTGAAGACATGTATCATCCAGTTTCTGGTAGAAAGAGAAAAATGATAACTCATCCAAATGGGAATTATTGAACTTGTTTTAATTTATTATGCAATTAATTGATTTGTTATTAAATTTAAAATCTGTAGCCTGCTGCATATGCAGGATTTAGTTTGTTCTTTATACAAATAATTCACACTTTAATCTGTTCTAAGTTTTTTTCATATTCTACTTAGAGGGAAGGAATAACTGAACAGGTAAAATAATTGTTTATGTGAAGGAACTGAAACGAGTCGATCGATCAGCTGATGAACTGAGAAACGGCTGACCTGAGGGAAGTCGTTGATCTCCAGCTCCTCCTCGTATCTCTTGACGGTTTCGGCCTGTTCGGCCGCCTGCCGCTCCTCCTCCAGCTTCTCCACCGGCGTGTAGTTCAGCTTGGCGTTGATCTTCTCCGCCAGCTGCTCCGCGATCGTCTTGGCCGACACCGACGGGGTCATGATGGGGTCGCCGCGCAGGATGGCGTTGGTGGCCTGCTGCATCACGTCCTGCAGGTAGAACAGGAAAACACAGAACCAGACAGACGGGAACCAGTTACATTTACTCAGCAACTATTTTAAAAATGTTACTTTTCGCAGTATTTCTTCTACACTGCACTTTTTACTTTTAATTAAATACTTAAACACAAAATACAAAGAAAATTACAAAAAAACTCTTTAAAAATGTTTTTGCAAACTTTCTGGCTTTTGTCAAATATAAATAATTTTTGTAATTCTAACTGACCTAAAACAAAAAATGTTCATTCTGACTAAACTTCACACAGCGAGAAAAGAAATGTGTGACTTTATAAAGTGTATGAAAATATCTGGTTTCAACTGTGAATATCGATTTCCAAATTTAGACTTTTAATCAAACATTAAGTGGATTTTCTTACAAAACTGTGCAGTTTGAATCTAAACCACTTTCCAAACCTTGAAACATCAAAACGATGTTTTAGAAACTTGAGGTTTCTGTGCCTCCTGCCTGGATCTCAGGCAGAATCGCCTCCGTCGGCCTGACCCACCTGAGCCTCGGCGCCCAGGTTCTTCTGAGCGTTGATCTTGAGCGCCAGCCTTTTGGCCATCTCCAGCTTCTGGTTGTTTCCAGCGGACCCGGGCATGAGGCCCGCCGGGCCCCCAGGGGCCGCCGCTGCAGCCGTGACGGCGCCGGCGGGACCGGTGGCCGCGCCGGGAGCTGACAGGTCCTTCACCCGCTTCTTAGAGTTGAACATGCTTTCTATTTGCTCCTCGATCTGAGGGAAGGAGAGGTTGGAACGTTGCAGGGTTACAGATCCTTTAGAGCGTTTTAACAGGCGGGTCGTTCCTCACATCCAAGGCGCCGTCCTCATCGTCAGAGTCCTGCAGTCCCAGCGCAGCTTTCTGCAGCTTCTTCCTCTCGTTGGCCAGAGCATGCTCCGTCTCATCGAACTTAAAGCCTTTCCCTGAGAAGCCACTGCTGCTCTTAATCACCTTACCCTCCTGCATGGGAGGAATCAGGAATATTTAAAGCTCAGATTCGATTTAAACAGAATTTATTATTTTTTAACAAATTTATCTCACCGCCTTCTGCTGGTCCTTGAAGGAAGCCCACAGCTGCTCCAGTTCTGGAGGAACGGCGGAGCCCGACAGCTCCAAGGCCTTTAGGATGTCGCCAGCGTAGCGAGCCTGGTCCTCTGTGATGAAGGTGTACGCGTAGCCCTACCAGAAACAGATCATCTGTTAATTCTAGACATGCAAAAAGAAGAAGCAATTAAGAGAAGGAAAAATCCATTAAAAGACGATTCTTCCTCTAATCACACCTACAAAGCTCCCCTACAGTTTATATCAGCTCACAGCCACACACTAATGCTAAGACAGTTAGCCTTTAGCTGGACAATCAGGCGCGGAGCTAGAGGGGGTTGGGGGGGCGGATGGGTGCCCATGGGGTCTGGAGGAATGGTTTCAAGTCGCTTAAATGTCTGATTGTAGACGGAGAAAGAGCGCCCTCGCCTGTTGAAAAGGTGTATTTAAAGTTCCTTTCCCTCAATGGAATATATACTAGTCAGTCTCAGTGACCGTTTCTCTCACGGTTTAGCCGATGTGCTTCCTGGGTAAGAATCAAACGACAAACGCGACCCGATGGCGGCCAAACTACAACACCAAAATAAGGTCCAACTGGCCGTTATTAGCTAATCGATTAGCACCAGAGGTGGGCAGAGTTCCCCAAAATTATACTCAGCTTAGAGAAGAAACTCCTTCAACATCTTTTTACTCAAGAAAAATTAAAAGTAGCCATCCAAGAAATGACCCAAATAAGAGAAAAAAATGAATTTGGTTAAAAAGTTACTGAAGAACTGAGTAGCTGATCAAATGATCAATGATTTAAAGTTTAAAAATGACATCAGACAGGCCAAAATATAAAGTTAAGTGGAAATTTTGGTATTTTAAGAACCAAAATGACAATAATTCACACAGGCAACAAAAAATAACAAAATCAGGCTAAATAAAATGATTCAAATCAGTTTCTTTCAATAAAAAACTTGTTAAACTTTAACAGAAGCTGCAGCTGTGAGTCTGAGGAGTTTCTGGTTAAAACATGTTTGATTAAGTGGGAAAAAAATCCAGAAATTTTAGTCAAGTAAAAATACTTCATAATAAAATGACTCGGGTACAGTGTAGCAAAGAAACTCCCAAAAGGACATTTTTCAAAAGGTTACTGAAGTAAATGAGTGAAGGTAACTAGTTACTACCCATTAATTTGAATCTGGTAAACCAGACATGGACAGACTCCTCAGAGTTCTGTGGTTTGTCCTGTCAGCAGCTGCATTGGAGCACAGAGCAGAGTTTGAGCAGTGAAGGTGTCGGACCTTGTTGCCCGCCCTGCCGGTGCGCCCCGCCCTGTGGACGTAGTCCTCGTAGTGGTTGGGGCAGCTGTAGTTGACCACCAGGATGAGCTGCTTGACGTCCAAGCCTCTGGCCGCCACTGAGGTGGCCACCATCAGGCGACACACTCCCGTCTTAAAGTCGTTGATGATGCTGTCTCGGTCGTACTGGTCGATGCCTCGGAGGAAAACGACGACACGGAAACTCTCAAAGATCACCGGCAAAAGATTCAACCGAAATACGATGCACACCATGCTGATCTAAGCTCACCTCCATGTAGAGACAGGCAGGGGTAGGAGGCTTTCATCAGGTCCTTCAGCAGGCCGTCTGCATGCTCCTGTTTGTCCACAAAGATGATGACTGAGCCTTTCTCCTGGTAGTGACCCAAGATCTCCAGCAGCTTCAGGAACTTCTTTTCCTCATCAATCACCAGCTGACAGAGAAAATGAAAACATATCAAACTATAAGCTGGAGTGGCTCCACTGCAAAAACATTAAATCTCACCAAGTACTTTTGGTCTAAGTTCACCAGAAATAATAATAACTTAAAGGTAACTTTCAGCAAGACATGAGTCTGTTTCCAGTCAATTATTTCTGATGTTATTTCACTTGGCAGGAAAAATGACAAACTGTCAATGCAACTAGAACTTTCTCAATAAACGTTGAGGAATTATTAACTTAAACTCTGAAAGTCACTTATAAACAGAGTTTGGTAGTAACTGGTCACATGTATCCAATTACATTTACTTTTTGTAAAAATTTACTTTTACTACACTGTACTTTAGTAATTTTATTATAAAGTTTTTCTGCTCTTGAGTAAAATTTCTGGATTTTCTTCCCACTGAATGAAAATGAAACGTTTTAACCAGAAACTCACCAGACAGACTCAAACCTGCAGCTTCTGTTAAAGTTTTTTATTGAAAAACTGATTTGGAAACATTTTATTTTTGTCTGATTTTATTATTTTTTGTTACTTATATGATTTATTGTCATTTTGGCTCTTCAGATACCAAAGTTTCCACTTGGTCTTTATATTTTGGTCCGTTTGATGATGTAATTTTAAACATTAAATGATTGATTATCTGATCAGTTACTCAGACTTCTGACCAAACACTTTTTGAGTAATTTTTACTTTTACCTGAGTAGAAACATGTTGAAGGAGTTCTACTCTTACTTTCTTGTTAGTTTTGTCTTATTTGAAGTGTAGTAAAATATTCGCATTAGAAACCAGACAAAATACTTTGTAAGGTTTTATGTTTTGCAGTGTAGATAGAAGGGACATGTAATCTCTGAGAATAATTCAGATTAGGATTATTTACCACGTGCTGCTCCACATCTGAGCAGACCACGCTGCGACCTCCGACCTGCACCTCGAGGGGCTTGGCCAGGATCCTGCGGGCCAGCGCCTCCATGGCTCTGGGGAAGGTGGCGGAGAACATGACCGTCTGTCGGTCGGGACGCACGTTGTCCACGATACGCATCACCTGCACGACCACAACGTGAAAGATCAATTAGACTTTTTAGATTTTGTCTCATTACCTTGTGAAAATCTGAACAAAGCAGCACAACTGCCAGTGCTTGCAAACCTTAAACTTTTTCGCATTTTGTCATTGCAAACATTTCATTTAAGCTTTAGGTAACAGAATAACAGAAGGAGGACATGTTAAAAATGATAAAGAAATGAGTAAGTAAATGTAATAAGATTACACTGTCCCCACTGTGAAGCACGGTGGTGGCAGCATCATGCTGCGGAGACAGCAGAACCAGGTTTATAGCAAATACTCATGTGTCAGAACGGCCTAGTCCAAGGAGCTGTGGAGATTTTTTACTGATAACACCTTTTCTTTTTTTTCTTGTTGCTTCGTCCAACTGTTAATCTGAATCAGATCTGGACGCACCAAAATCTGGATTTTATCGATTTATAAAACTAACAACAACTAAATACAGCAACACATACTCAAAGGACAGACAAGAAAAGTTTTATAAAAATATGATTTTTGGGGCCATTGAGAACTTTCAACATGTTTGGACATCTCTGGCCTAGTCAAAGTCCACAACAAAATCCAAGAGAGAACTTGTGGCAAACCTTGACCCTTTCCATAAGATTTAGTTGAAGTTGGAGATATTGAACAGCAGAGAAATGAGCTCTATAAGTTACTGAATCCTTTCTGTCCAGCTGAACTGTGACCTCATTTCTCTCGACCCAGACATAAAAACGTGTTTACAAAAAAATACAGTGGAAAAGTAAAACTGATTTTATAATAAAACCAAACAAAATCCTCAATGAAAGGACAGACACAGCAAACCTGGAGGTAACATGTAAAATTTGTTTTAGAGGTGACGTCCTGGTCGTTGCTTTGCTAGCAGTAGCGTCTGCTTATGCTAGCGCCGTGCGCTAACTGTTATTCCATTGAGGACAAATCAAACGGTGTGATTGTAACAGCTTTACTATAAACCGTTTGGCTGTTTTTGCCTTGGGGAAGATGTGATTTGAAGGCGTTCAGAGACGTTGTTAGCGTTCGGGTAGAAACACCGACCTGTGGCTCAAAGCCCATGTCAAACATCCTGTCTGCTTCGTCCAGCACCACGTACGTGACCCTCCGCAGGTTGGTGACCCGACCTACACGCCAAGGAAGAGGAGCAAATCGAAGAACAATCAGTCATCAGGGGAATTCAGCTCCACAAAAAAGCAGCCTGCCTTTTTCTAGAAACATCCAGCTAACCTAGCAAACAGCCGCTTTCAGGATGAGGCTACTTAAAGTTACTTAATGTATTCAAATGTCAAAACATATATTTTTCCTCCTATGGCTGCATTTCAGATTCCTGACTCTGCTTGGCTCTGGTCTTGCGTACCATCTCAGGGACATGAGGGACCTGAAAAAGTCAGAAAACTGCCTCAAGATACAAAACAAGAGATGGAGCCCATCACCTACAAGGGAAACAAATTACAGATTACCTCGCATGTGTGGAAGCCAGACACAAACCCTGGTGTTACCATTCAAAAATACTAACATGTGGCATTTAGCATGCTAACATTTATCCCCAGAGAGTTCGATTAACTTGCTGCTGGACCATCAGAACAGAAATAAGTTTATTTATGGTAATAATTACATGAACGGTCTAATCCAAGTCCCTGATAGGAGGCATCATGAACGACCCAACCTGGATCCCACCTACCTGTGCTCGCCCTGATCTTCAGGAAACTCATCACTGTCTTGTAGAAATGACTGATCCCAAAAGCGGTCAGATAATGTCAACAGTTTAGTAGAAAGGCACTGGTGAGGATAAAAACTGAGACCAAAACCTAAATCACATCAACGTCCTCCTGAGGAGGCTGAACTCACCGCTGTTAGCGCCCAGCATGTCAATCATCCTCCCTGGAGTGCAAACGATGATCTCTGCTCCGCGCTTCAGCTCCGCAATCTGGAACCAGCAACGACACTCAGGAAAACTTCCACAGAAATCACCATATAATCAGCATCCAACTCCAGGTGAAATCAGTAAGTATCAGAGGACGCAGCTTAAATTTGATTTTCAATATTGGTAAATTCAGTCTGCGTAGAGCGTCTAAAAGCACCAAAATAAAACATTTCAGACAAAATACAATTGAAATGCATTTAGTTTTTGTAAAGTGAGGGAGATTTAAGCTCTTTAAATGCTTTTTAAAGATTCCAAACTTTCATTAAAAGAGATTATTTTACTCATATAAATAGGAAGAGTTACCAAAAATATTATTCAGCTAAGAGCAGAAACACTTTAACATATTTTAACTCAAGTAAAAATTAGCCGTCCACAAAATTAGCCAAATAAGAGTAAAAATGTATTTGGTTAAAAGTTACTCAAGAACTGAGTAACTGATCAAATTATCAGTCATTTAATATTTAAATCATCAGACAAACCAAAATATGAAGCCAACTGAAAAGTTTGGTGTTTTCAGAACCAAAATAATAATAATTCATGTAAGAGACAAAATATAAGAAATGTTTCCAGATCAGGTCCTTTCAATAAAAAACTGATGAAACTTTAACTGAAGCTGCAGGTTTGAGTCTGTCTGGTTAAAACATGTTTGATTTTCATTCAGTGGGAAGAAAATCCAGAAATTTGACTCAAGAGTAAAAATACAAGTACAGTGTGGTAAAACACTCCGAAAAGTAATTTTTTTCTAAAATGTTACTCAAGTAAATGTAACTAGTTACTGCCCAACTCTGTTTATATGTAATCAGTATTTGAATATTTCAAGTTCTTAATTAGCATCAAAAAATCCTGGATGAATAATTTCAGGCTAAATCAGTAAATCACTCCATGTTTCTTCCTCCATGTCCCTCTGCTTTTGTTTCCTGGTGATTTGATGGATATTTTCTAAAGCGGCCTATTTAAAGCTCTCTGGGCCGGACAGAGCGAGGCGGCTCTGCCTGGAGGTTCTTGTACCTGTTCGCTGATTCCCGTCCCTCCGTAAACACACACCACTCGCAGCCCCAGCGGTTTGGAGAACTTCTTACACTCCTTGGTGATCTGCAGAGCCAGCTCTCTGGTGGGAGTCATGATTACAGCTGTGACAGAAACAAAGGGCGTCCGTCAGTTTCCAGGCTGCTTCATACTCCAATAAAACATTCATTTCTGACATGGGCCTTACAGATTGGCCCCTCTCCCTCCTCCAGGGGGCGCTGGTCCATGATGTGGCGGAACATGGGCAGCAGGAAGGCGATGGTCTTCCCGCTGCCGGTCTTGGCGATGCCGATCAGGTCTCTGCCGGACATGATGGCGGGGATGGCCTGGGCCTGGATCGGCGTCGGCTTCTCATACGCGTGTCTGGTTTCATCGATTAAACAAAACATGAATCAGCTTTAATGTCACTGAACACAGGAGCCTGAAAAGAAATCACGCCCCTGAAAATGAGTCGCTTTGCATCGTCACCAGGCCTGTCGCAATGAGAAATAAACCAATCAGGACGTTCAGATCACCCCTAAATAAGCATTTACCTTCAGAAGTCACCAAATTAGGAAATAAAATCCTCTTGTGGACTATTTAAAATTCATATTTATGAACCATTTTCTGTTATTTTGTGTACATAAACATAAAAACATGAGTAAGGTTCTGTATGGTTTAGTAATTTCAGACAAGATTAACAGGATGGGGCTCAGTTTTGTAGAGAATTGTAAAAATCTAACTTTATTTTAATTTCTGTATTTTTAGGTAAAAAAGTAGTAAAATAAATGAAAGTGAGAATCTTTGCTCTCACTTCTTCAGGGAGTTGAGGATCTTCATCGACACGCCGCACTGCACCCAGGTCCTGATGGGTTTGGGACAACCTTTGCCTTTGACGGTGATGCCTTCCAGCTCCAGCCTGTAGGCGTTCACTTCTGGAAACAGGAAACAGAATTCATTTAAAGAGGACAACCGGTCGCTTATCTGGAAGAAATATCACTTTGAACATCTAAAGATTCCTGCAGCCGGTTAGGATCGCTCTATGGTCCATTCAAAACATGTTCATTACAATTTTTACATTCAATCTTTGTTAGATAATCAGATTTCAGTCTGAGCTGTTTCAGGGTCTCTGTCACTTTAAATCCAAACAAGCTGCTGCTGGCCACGCCCCCAACTCACAACAAAATGGCTGCAACAGATGGACAATTATACAACTGTACATGTTTGAAAAGCATTAGTGGAGCCTCCTGCACAGCTAAACTTTTGTCTTTTCCAGCAGCCATTGTACAGCACATACAGCGGGAAAACCAGCTGACCAAACGGGCTGAAGCTCTGCTTCGGTTGTCAGGTAACGGACGGAACTCCACTGGGGTTGCTAGGCAACATGCAGTGCCAGCTGATTTGTTTCTGAAATGGCTCATTTTCCAGACACCCAAAAAAAAAACTTAGACAAAAACAGCTGGATGTTTTTTTAGAGTCTGTTCTGATTTCAGAAGCAGCAGAAATCCAAACTGAAGAACAAAAATGTGCAAAACGTGAATTTGGAGTAAAAGTTCCCCTTCAAACAACAGTTTTTCCAGTGGAATCACCAACAGTGACAGGCAATGTGTTTGTGCAGTCAGGCGTATGGACCGACCCTCTGTGGTCATCTTGGCCAGCTCAGGAACTTCCACGTAGAAGTTCTTGCGGTACGACTCGTACTGGATCTTGGTGTGGTCGACCGGCTCCAGAACTTTCCTCTGCTTGGTCTGGAAACCCGTCAGAGCCGTCTGCAGGTCCACCTCCTCTTCCTCCGATGAGTACTGTCAGAGGAAGGCGGCATGTTAGGCACCAGCAGCTCAGAAATTAAATCCAACTGGTTTTCACAACAAACACTGTTTGAAGAGGTTTTTTCTCCTTAATTTTCTAAAAAATGACAGAATATTTTCAAGAAGTGGATTTTATTTCAGTCATCTCTTCTGTGAGCTGCACGACGGAGGATTAGGCTATGAAAATGTTTGTTTCATTATGAAAATGTAATTATAATATTAGCAGAAAAACATATGAGAAAAAGTTGTTTTTAAATGAAGTTAAAACCTAATATGATCACCTCAGGTTGGTTACTTCTCAGTTGTTGCTCAAAGTCCTGATATTGATAATTTTATCAATGTCACTCATTTTTAAACACTTTATTCTTGCAATATTTCGGCTTTATTGTCATATTACTACAATTCTATCCCTGATACAGAAATAGAGGGACATATTATCCTGATGAGAAAAAAACTCCAGATTTTTCCAAAAGTTAAATCTTAATCAGACTAATTGGTGAAATGGAGTCGCTAAGCGGGTCTCCGCCGCACCTCCATGGCGTCCTGGTCGTTCTCCATCAGCTCGCCCTTCTTCTTGTGCGTCATCGGTTGTTTCTTGGTCTTCACCACCGTCACCACTTTGGTTACTGTCGTTGCTCCTTTCTGTTGATTAAAACAAATCAATATCTCATGGAAATAAACTTTTAACTTCCTTCACAGTGAAGCGCTCACCTTATCGTTCCCCTTCATGGCTCCGATGTTGAACTTCTTCACTTCCTGTTTGACCTCCTCCATGTAGGCGTCCAGAGGATCCACCTCGTCCTCCTCCACCTGCTGCTCCATCGGCGCCTCCTTCTCAGCCTCGCCCTCCTCCTTCTTCACTTCCTCTGCATCCTTCTCTTTTCCCTCCTCCTTTCCTTCCCCCTCCTCTTCATCTTCATCCACTTCCATCAGAGCAGGACCCTCCTCATCGTCATCTGATATTTAAAAAGACAAACTGTTTTTATATTTTACCGAGTTAAACTTCTGGATTTTCTTCCTACTGAATGAAAAACAAACATGTTTTAATCAAAAACCCTCCAGAATCAAACCTGCAGCTTCTGTTAAAGTTTCTGAGATTTTATTGAAAGAAACGGATTTGGAAACATTTTATTTTGTTATTTTTGTTACTTATATCAATTATTGTCATTTTTGTTCTTAAAATACCAAAATATCCATTTATCATCATATTCTGGTCCGACTGGTGGTGTAATCTTTAAACATTAAATGATTGATAATTTGATCAGTTTACTTTTTAACCAGATACTTTTTCCTTTCGTTGAGTAAAACCATGTCGAAGTATTTCTACTCTTACTTCAGGATCATTTTTGGGAACTTTCCTCCTCTGGAGACACAACAACACAAATGCTGCAAATAACAATTATTTTAGAAATTGATTATTCTGATGATAATCTGATTTAAAAATTCCATATTCTGCAGATTTTTTTATTTAACTACTTATTTTTTTATTCATTAACATAATTACATTAAAAGATGGAGAAATTAAACAAATTCATTCAAATACTGTAAATAATAAAACATTTTAATGCCTAAAGTTTAACAACATAACCTTCCTGTAGTGAAAGTTTGATCATTTGTAGTGAAGGATGAATCTGCAGTTAAAAAAAGATTCATGTGAAAAACTTTTTGATTGATTAACGATTGGATATGAAAAGGAGATTAATATGAAGTTTGTTTTTTGCAGAATTTGAACTGAGTGAAGCTCAAACTGTTCCACTTTAGGAGTTTTGTATTTTTATCTTACATGCAAATCTATATATTTATTGTTCCGTTTTGGGTCAATTATTGCTCTGAATATTTTGGTTTTTTCTGCAAATGGCCGTTTTTTCATTTTGCTGAGTGTATTCTCCAGTTAATCAATGACCAAATTATTTGACAATTATTTCACAAATGGACTCAGTCCTGCAAAGACATGCATATATTTGCAGTGAAAGAAACTTTTCAAATCTGAAAAGTGTGGCATGACAGTGAACATTTTAAAACAAAATTTATCTTGAAGGTCAAAAATATTTGTGAGATACAAAGTTTCATCTTCCAAGTATCTGATAGAGCATTTTTAAATACTGCTCAGTAAATTGGTTTTATTTTTAGTAACAACTAAAAACATAAGAGACGTAAAATATTCCCATAAATATTCCCATGTTTGGGTAAATTTCCTGGTTTTTTTATCCTTACCGTCGTCGTCCTCCAGGCTCCATTTCTTGCCCTGTTTCATTTCCTCCAGTTCTTTCTTTATCTCTCCAATGTTTTCAATCGCCTTCTTCCTCTGCTCCTCTCTCCATTTCTCCACACGCTCCTTCCTCTTCCTCATTTCTTCCTCCAGTTTGTTTTGGTCAAAATCTTGCTGCAAAGACAAGAAATGATCAGGTTTTCCTGCCACCATGAGGGGAACATCTGAGGTCAATAAAATCTGGGAGACACACTTTTGAACTTACGTCCTCCACCTTCTCATCTTCCTTCTCCTCTTTCACCTTCTTCTTCTCGGAAACTGGGTCGACGCTCTCCTTTTCCTTTTCTTTGCTCTTGGCTCTGAGAAGACAAAACAAAACCAAAACAACATTTCATTGGAGTTTAATAAATGTAATACATTTCTTTAAAACTCATCATTTTTATGGCACATCTACAGTTTTGATGGCTTTCTTTCTCTCCATTATTGATCCACTTTAAGTCTCTTTGTACAAGTTAATATTTAAAATAATATATGATATGAAAGTCATCTACTAAATTTAAATGTGAAAAATTCACAGCAGATTGATTTTATGGAAGTTCCTTAATCTCTAACTTTGTTAAAGTTTTCCACCCAGAATGAGGATTAGAATCATAACAGTCAGATTTAAGCGTCTCTGATTTATCTTATTATGTATCAAAATATTTCACTGTCAGGTGAAATAAATATAACTGATATTTTGCTGGACGATAAACGATAACATTGTTGTTTGGAACTGTTTTTATGTAATATGATAATGACACATTAATGCAAGTTCATCCTCTCAAACCTCTTTTGTAAAGAACTTTTTATACTGAACAGGAAAATATTTTAAATATCTAAAATGAAACATAGTAATGAAAACCGATAAATGAAACGGAAATAAAAACTACACACAACAGAAATCATAAATAACATGGATTATGATGTTTTTCTAGACAAAATGAATCTTTATCAGAATGAAAATTATTGAGCTTTTGATTGATTAATTGCTTCTCAGTAATTGTTAGGACTGGAAACCAGCTGGGATGAAATGTTTCCACCAGCCTGGACCTGAGGGGATGAAACGCTGTGAGCTTTTCTGTCCCAGAAAATTAAAAACTCACTTTTCATCTGACTTCTTGCTCTTTGCCGGGCTGCCGGTTCGGGACCTGCGAGTTCGACTCCGACTGCGTGATCTCTTCCTCTCCCGGCTTCTGGACCTCCTCCGGTCTCTGCTGCGGGACCGCCTGCACACCAGACACAATCACCGGGGTGAGAGAAATCAGAAAGGAATAAAAATATACCTTCAATTATAGCATGAAGGCAGCTGCTTCTAGACTGCTGTTAATTTAATCTGATTTTCTTTCTATCAAAGGTGATTAGTTAATTCAACAAGTCGTTGATTTTCTGCTCCTCACTTTTTGCAGAGGTCAGGAGGAAAAGGTTTGGTCTACAAATTCCTTAATTCCTAAACTTTAATAATTAAAGAAAATCTATTAGATTATATTTTATTCAAATATAGCAAACATTTTAATAAACTACACTGACTTTTAAAGTTAAACTGTAGTAAATTCTTTGAAAAATGAACAAGGTACTCAGAAGTATGTTCAGTTAACTAAACTGTAACGAATTACTAAATATACAGAAATAAAAGAAATATAATCTCGAATAAAACAGGTCTAATTTCTGTAGCTGCATACAGAAGCTGAAAGTCGCATAAACATCAAATTTTGTTACAAACATGAATTTTAAAGTTTATTTTTGTTGGTGTTTTCCCGGCCGGGTGACACCGGAACGTACCGGGTTCTTTTCCTGTCTCTGGACCGGGACCTCCTGCGGTCTCTGCTCCTGGACCGATCCCTCCTGCTTCGGTCTCGGTCGTCTTTCTTTGAGCGCTTGTTGTCCGGGGAGCGACTCTTGGACCGGGTGCCCGACCGGCCGCGGGACGTTGAGCGCTTCCTGTAGTGTCTGTTGGCGGAGGAACAACATAACAAAAGAAAGAAAAATCATAACTAAGCAGCAAGAGTTTGATCGACTAGAGAACGTGCAACAACATCCGTTTTAGCTAGCATGCTAATGTTAGCATATCACATAAAACTGCCAATTAAACGATTAAAACGTTAATTAGGCAAAAAACTTGGACTCACCTGGACTCACGTCCCATTGCGACTTAACCAGAGTTGCACTAAATGAAGGTCAAATTGATTTAAGGGAACTAATGCGTCTCGAAATGCAGACGATGGTTTGTTTGTGTCGCAGAAACGTATGAAAACTGCGACAAGCATGTGGTAAAAATAGAGAGAGCGCCCTCACGTGTTCGGAGGTTGAAGAAAGCGTCACAGATCTGCCCCTGATTTACTGTGGGAAAAGGTGTGGACATTAAATCAGAAACTTTGATAAATAGCAAAATAAGAGATGTCTCCTTTAAACTGTTACACAGATTTTATTCAACTAATCAATACAGTATTTAATATATATATAAGGCAATATATAGACAAATCGAGAAACAATTAGTCATTTCTTCTGGATTTGTCAGAAGATTTTAGAAAGAATGCAACAACTTTATAAATTGTAACATTGACACTACATTTTCTCTCAAGTATGAGCATATTATATATATATATAAAAAAAAAAAAAAATTCCCCTCTCACCCTCCGTGGGTGGTCTCTTTCATCCTCTGAGCTCGGGTCCTCTACCAGAGGCCTGGGAGCTTGAGGGTTCTGCGCAGTATCTTGGCTGTACCTAGAACTGCACATTTCTGGACTGAGATGTCTGATGTTGTTCCTGGGATCTGTTTGAGCCACTGCTCCAGTTTGGGGGTGACTGCCCCGAGGGCCCCGATGACCACAGGTCATATATATATATATAGCTTTCTACCAATGGCTGGAGAAAGCTGGACTCAAGGACAGCACGGAGGCCCTCATCCTGGCCGCCCAGGAACAGGCCCTAAACACCAGAGCAATAGAGGCTCAGATCTACCACACCAGACAAGACCCAAGGTGTAGGTTGTGCAAGGAGGCCTCTGAGACAGTCCAGCACATAACAGCAGGGTGCAAGATGCTGGCAGGGAAAGCGTACATGGAACGACATAACCAAGTGGCGGGCATAGTGTACAGGAACATCTGTGCCGAATATGGACTGGAAGCCCCGAGGTCAAAGTGGGGGACACCCCCAAAGGTGGTGGAGAATGACCGAGCTAAGATCCTGTGGGACTTCCAGATCCAGACAGACAAGATGGTAATGGAGAACCAACCGGACATTGTGGTGGTGGATAAAGAACAGAGGAAAGCCGTTGTGGTGGATGTAGCAATACCAAGTGACCACAACATCAGGAAAAAGGAGAAATTGGAGAAATACCAGGGCCTCAGAGAGGAACTGGAGAAGGGCTGGAAGGTGAAGACCACAGTGGTGCCTGTGGTCATCGGGGCCCTCGGGGCAGTCACCCCCAAATTGGAGCAGTGGCTCAAACAGATCCCAGGAACAACATCAGACATCTCAGTCCAGAAATGTGCAGTTCTAGGCACAGCCAAGATACTGGAGGACCCTCAAGCTCCCAGGCCTCTGGTAGAGGACCCGAGCTCAGAGGATGAAAGAGACCACCCACGGAGGGTGAGAGGGGAATTAACAGAAATTTTTTAATTTCTGTTAATTTAACAGAAATTAATGTTAAGTCCTGCTTAAAGGTTATTTTCAAAATGTTCCTTTAATCTGATAAATTATTTTTACTTGAAGTGAAAACTCAAGCAGCAGTTAAGAGAAAATCCTGTAAATCTTATTTTCAGGTTAAACTGTAAGATTAAGAATAAATTTACAAAGTGTTGCTAGAGCCTCGTTAATCTCAGAGTTTATCCTCCAAATTAGACAAATAATAACAGAAAAGTACAGAATAAGTCAGACAAGGGGCCGTTTATTTGGTATGAGCTGTTCAGTTTGAAACATCGCTTTTATTCAATCTCAGCGAAACGACAACAGCCATTAAGACTGTCTAAGTAAATTTATCAAAAAATATGAAACAGAGCAGATAAGCTGTAGAATAAATCACACCAATTCATTTACATGAAAAACAGCATTAATAAATTAATTTAGGATTAAATAGGAGCAAGGACAGCGGAGAAAATACTGTACAAAAGGCTTGAAGGAAGCTCACAAAACCCACTGGTTCACACAAACATGGAACTTTATGCTCACAAACACACAATGCAACATATGTTCCACAGCTAAATGCTTCATCAGACTCAGAGGAAAAACAGAAAACCTTGTTCATAATGCTGACACGTATTTTACATTCTCCACCGATTGAACAGACGGCAGCAACGAGCCGACCGCTTTCAAATGGCTTTAAACTGAAGGATGGAGCGAAAATGACCCAAACATAAAACTTCATCTGGTTTTAATCCTACAGTAAACAATACCTGAAGATCATAGAATCAGATCTAAGCTCCTTCATTTCTTCCACATTCTTTACTAACGCTACGCTAAACATGAAGACAGTTTAAAGTATTTCAGTTTATTTATTCCTCGACTAACGGATTAAAATAATGACACATTTCTCCTCATATCCAAGCAAAATGGCCGCCCCGCTAATTTCTAATGAGCATCATGAGTATCAACAAATTATGGAGATTATTAATTAATAAAATTGTCATATTTCCCCTTTAATGTAACAGTAGAAAATTCCCTGACCATATCACACATTCTTTCTGTTATGATTTTAATCCTTTATTGGGATTAATGAGCTGATTAAACTCTGTCACTGTAAAAACACAAAATCTTACCAAGTATTTTTCTCTAGTTTCTGGTGCAAATCTCATATTAGGTTAAAATGAGACTACGCTATCTTACAAGCAACATTTCAGCAGATATAAGAGTTTAAGTTAATAATTCCTAAATATTGATGAAAAGTTCTAATTCCACTAGTAGATTGTTTCATAAAGAGAACTCCACCGTAACCTAGCAACCCCAGCTGAGCCCAGCCTGTTACCTAGCAACCCAGTTCTAGTTCCACTGGTAGATTGTTTCATAAAGAGAACTCCACCGTAACCTAGCAACCCCAGCTGAGCCCAGCTTGTTACCTAGCAACCCAGTTCTAGTTCCACTGGTAGATTGTTTCATAAAGAGAACTCCACCGTAACCTAGCAACCCCAGCTGAGCCCAGCCTGTTACCTAGCAACCCAGTTCTAGTTCCACTGGTAGATTGTTTCATAAAGAGAACTCCACCGTAACCTAGCAACCCCAGCTGAGCCCAGCCTGTTACCTAGCAACCCAGTTCTAGTTCCACTGGTAGATTGTTTCATAAAAAGAACTCCACCGTTACCTAGCAACCCCAGCTGAGCCCAGCCTGTTACCTAGCAACCCAGTTCTAGTTCCACTGGTAGATTGTTTCATAAAAAGAACTCCACCGTTACCTAGCAACCCAGTTCTAGTTCCACTGGCAGATTGTTTCTCTTATAACAAGAAATGTTTTAATATCCTAAGTGAAATAATTTGCCAGTGGAAATACCTTTTTTTAAAAATCAATATTTAGGAATTATTAATCTAAAACAAGTTGCAGTTTATTGCTAGTTTTGTCTTATTTCAAGGACACTTGAGACATTTGCACTAAAACTACTTGGTAAGATTTAGTGTTTTTGCAGTGCAGCATCTCTTTGTTTCTAGTAACTCATAATGGCTCCATATTATATCAAAATCCTTAATTGCTCTTAACGGAAAATGTAGTTTTAAGTTAAATAATCTGCCAGTGTAACTGGAACGTTTTCATCGAAATTAAGGAATTATTTACTCGAAACAAGCTTCTGAAAACTTACTTGTAAGTTAGTTTTGTATAAATTCAAGTGGTTCAAATATTTGTACTGGAAACTAGATGAAAAATACTTGGTCAGATTCAGTTTTTTACAGTGTTTGTAGAGCATGGACCTGGTATGCAAACAAAGTCAAAACATGAAACCTCTTCCAGAGTTTCTGTAAGCAGTAAAATCAACATGCAGGTTTAGACACTGGACTCTGATTAGAGCTGAAGAGCCCATCCAGGGGGTGCAGCCCTCAACATAAGGCAGCAGAATGTAAACAACAGGGGGCGCAAACGAGTAAGCCTCATCGGTATGAGGAGGGGGAAGAAGAAGAAGAAGAAGGTGTGGTTTTGTTCTGTCAGGGCGTCTCTGAGCCGAAGAGCGTCAGGATCTCGTGGGAGATGATGAAGGTGAAGAAGTAGACGCAGAGGTCGGAGAAGACGTCGCCCATCCTGCGGTAGGTGTCCATGGAGCGGCTGATGACTTCGGCCGGGATGCCGGACAGCAGTAGGGCGGCTGTCAGAACCGTGGTTTTGGTTTTCTTCTCCACCTGAAGGAGCAGAAAAAATATCCTGCAGGTGATCAACAAACTGGAAAATATGTTTAAATAGTCATTCAAACAAAACTAAAGTTAGAGGACTGAACACTAAAACTGACTAAAAAGGTTTAAATCTGTCTGAATGATTCAAATATGTTGGTGTAATTTTGATTTGTTGTGTATTTTCAGATTAATTTGAAATAAATTGGAGTGGTTTTGAATAAACAAAATTGAATTCAATAAAGAATTTTTGCAACCAGATGACAACAGATTTTTTATTTTCCTCATTTTCTCATAGAAAATATTAAGTTTTACTTAAATTTGTCATAAAAATTTGGAAATTGTTTAATTTATGATATTCCACAGTGGAGTGCTGATAAAACTAAATAACCTACCATGAGGTTCAATTATTTATTATTTACATTTAGTTAAAAGAAAATATAGAAGAGTAACTTTACCTTTGGAAAGTATTTTGACAATCCCATGTAGGCAAGTTCAAGGGTCAGAAATGGAGCAAATATTGACTGGAAGAGAGAAAAAAGGAGAAAATTTTAAACTAGCTTTTCTGTGCATCTTCAATATACAACACAGCATTAGAAAATGCAAAAAGTGAGCTCACGACAATATTATGACTTTATTCTCATATTACTCCGACTATATTCCTGTAATATTATGACTTTCTTCTTGTGTTTTAATTTTTTATCTTTTTATTAGAATGGCCCTAATCCTCCATCGTATTAAAAATCCTGTGATTTGATAAAAACATAAGTTGGATCCTGTAGCTTCATGTTAGCAGCAGGCTGACCCACCAGATACTTGCAAACGAAAACTCTGACGAAAACAGCGAGGAGGACGCTGCCGACGAGCCGGAAGACCCGAAACGGATCGAACTCCTCTACGTCAGAACCGCCGTCCTGCTCCGGCTTCTCATTGGCCAGCTGGCTCCGAAGCTTCATGGCGTCATCGAAGCGAGATAAGTACTGATGGAGGCCTCGGCGCGGCGAGCCGCCGGCCTCGTCTGATGGCCGCTCCGCCTTCGCTCTGTGGCGGAGTCCTCCGACGTCGCCCTCCAGAGACGCCCTACGAGGTTGGCCGAAGTCCGGCAGCGGGGAGCCCCGCCTCTCCGGCGTGGCGGTGTGGGAGCGGACGCCCGGCGCCTCCGACAGGAAGGGAGACGGTCTGGGCGAAGGCGAGGACCACGGCTCTGACCTGTCCAGATCCAGGTGGAAGCGCGGTTCGGCGGGACGCAGGGCGGCTGCTGCAGAGAGCAAAACGTTTGGAGACAATTTGACTTTTTTCACCTTTAATGGCAAAAAGCCCTCAATATTTTACAGGATGAAAAATAATTAAGGCTGAAACAGTTCATGGGATTAAATGTGACGAATTGATTATTCAAATAATCATCCACTAATGTTAATGTTAATGTTATGTATAAAGGCTCTAAAAAAGGTCAGCAATATAGAACATGTTCTGTCCAGAACTCCTCAACTAGGATAGTTTTAGTTTCCTCTGGTTCAAATTCAGTTTGTTTTTATCTGTTCAGCACCTTTTGCTTTCTAATTATTAATAAAAATAATCTCCAGATCATCTCTACACTGTACTGACAGCAATCCAGCAGGAAGGCCTGAGTTGTTCTCATGTTAATGTCAGAAGGATGTTTTAGCTGCAGATGATCATTAAAGGACATATGTTATTGACCTTTAGGCATTAAAATGCTTATTTATGATTGAATAGTGCTGCACTAACTTGGAGCTATCGCCACCTGCTGATGTATATTTTTGCCCATTACTGTAAAGAGCATGAGTAAAATGTTTCTTTTGTTTTAGATAGGGCACCAAAACCATCTGTAGCCCAGGGGCTCTAATCCTCTTCAATCCGGCCCTGTTATATGATCCGTGATTGAGTAACTCGTTTATTAGAGATAAATCTACTGGCTTTTCACTTGTAGAATCTGTTTAGTTTTAAAAACGTTTTCCTTCTTTCTATGAATTCAGGTGTGGACAGTTCAGATGCGATGTTTTGGCCGGCGTCCAAAACGTTTTAAAAATGATAAACCTAAATAATCAGCCGGAGGTTTCAGCCTGCAGTCTCCAGGTTTTCTGTGCCTGCCTACCGCTGTGATCCGGCTCGTTTTTAGCGAATCCAACGATTCTGTTCATTCTGTCCTCCGAGTTGAGCAGCAGTTTCCTTCTCCGTTTCTCCGCCCGGAGCTGAGCCGCAGACATGGAGCCCGTCTTCTCCTCCGCGGCCTCCATGCCCAGGTTCAGCTAACACTTCCCGGTGTGACCACAGAAAACACGACCAGCGGGTTAACAGCACGCTGCAGGTGGAACAAAAGCTTCTAACAGATTAATGCCTCGCGGAAAACACGACAGAATGAAGAAACGGGGCGCACATTGATGACATCATCAAGAGCAGACAACGGGAATGACGCAGGATGTTGTTTTTCCCTGAACGCTGCCTCACAGGAACAACCATGTGCATTTCACTGAGTTAGACTATCAAAGAAAAGTTGGAGTTGAATTCAAAAAGGGAAACGATTAAAGCTTTTAACTGATAAAAACCCAGAAAAATAGAAAAAGTAAAGGATTAATATGAATCAGTTTAGTTTTGCTGACTCTGTGGAAGTTTTTAAACCAACTGAAAACACTTTTATTTTCCCAGGTTATGTCATGATTTTACTGTTTCTTGTTCTTGTTTAATTGTGACCAAAAGCTGATTCAAGTGTCACAATTTCTTTACTTCACTGCATGTTTTTTTTTTTAAATTATGGAGAAAAATTGCCACAAAAATGCTCATTTGATAGTCAACATTTTTAAAACATTTTATTTCCGCCTCCGACCCTGAAGATTAAATGAACTTCAGACTGATCAGATTTCTCAGTGCTATTGTTGGACAAACCAAGCAAAAAGAAAACTGTTGTTCCTTTTACAGTATTGTGCTTCGTTTATGAAGCAGGATAACTTTCTGTAACTTCCATGTTTCAAAATTCAAACAAAGCATGCTACACATTAAATCAATAAATCATGAAACAAAAAAGTTACAATACAGCATCAGAAGTCTGCACAAAGATCCTATGTAGAAGCAGATGAGCGTTTCAGTGAATATATAAAGCTTTGTCTGTTAAAATTAGTTTGAACATCATAGCAGCTTTAAGCTGCAAAATAACATAAAAAAATTCCCTTCTCACCCTCCACGGGTGGTCTCTCTCTCTCTCTCTCTCTCTCTCTTTCATCCTCTGAGCTCGGGTCCTCTACCAGAGGCCTGGGAGCTTGAGGGTTCTGCGCAGTATCTTGGCTGTGCCTAGAACTGCACATTTCTGGACTGAGATGTCTGATGTTGTTCCTGGGATCTGTTTGAGCCACTGCTCCAGTTTGGGGGTGACTGCCCCGAGGGCCCCGATGACCACAGGCACCACTGTGGTCTTCACCTTCCAGGCCTTCTCCAGTTCCTCTCTGAGGCCCTGGTATTTCTCCAATTTCTCCTTTTTCCTGATGTTGTAGTCACTTGGTATTGCTACATCCACCACAACGGCTTTCCTCTGTTCTTTATCCACCACCACAATGTCCGGTTGGTTCTCCATTACCATCTTGTCTGTCTGGATCTGGAAGTCCCACAGGATCTTAGCTCGGTCATTCTCCACCACCTTTGGGGGTGTCCCCCACTTTGACCTCGGGGCTTCCAGTCCATATTCTGCACAGATGTTCCTGTACACTATGCCCGCCACTTGGTTATGTCGTTCCATGTACGCTTATACATATATATATATATATATATATATATATATATATATATATACCCTATATATATATATATATAACCTATATATATATATATATATATTGCTACATTATCTGCAGTATACCTGTAATAAAAAAACATAAATATTTACAGGTACATTTTAACAGAGTTGCAATGAAACACAAAATCTATGAATTATCAAATTAATCCCATTGAGATTTGAGGTACTATCTCCATTGTCCCACGTGGTTTTAGATGAAGATGTGTTTACGTGTGATTTGACCTCTGAACACTTTAATAGTACATTGTTCTACTTTTACAGAAATAAGGGGAAGATATGCAAATTTCAGCTTTACATCATGTTATGTTATCATAAGAAATATACCTGGAGTGTTGCTTTGATTCTTTTTACTATAAATATGAAATAAATGAAGCTTTTCATTTTGCCTAATGTTTTTTTTTAACCCATTCAAATCCCTGCATTTGATTAAAAAACTGATGGGATTTCCCTTTACAGCATTATTATAAGAACTGAAGGCAGCATAGTTACTTCATTGTGCTATAAAATGGCAAAACATGCCTGAAAACACATAACACCTCAACAATAAATTCCTCTCAGATCTATAAATGAAATAATTTCACCTCGTTAAATTATTTGACACCTGACAAGCTTGACATAGACACATCATTTAAGCAAATAGTGGCTCATTTTTGAGTGGCTGGTGGAAGAAATTACCGCTGCCTAAAATTACAGAGAAGTGAAATTTGATCAGGGAAGCTCTTTCATCTGATGTTCCTCTGCAGATAGCTCCATTTTAATTTTCCTCCAGCTGACAGCAGCAGCTGCAGCAGCCAAAAGGACAGCCACGCCGATCAGAGCATCACGTCTTCGATGGCTGACATGGTTTTCTTCTTGGTCGTCTTTTTGGCCTGCAGATCAGAAACATGGATCAGCTGTTAGACTGGAGACGGGTGAAGAACAAAACCAAAAACATTTCACCTGCGGCCTGCAGCCTGCAGCCACACTTTATCTGCTTCCAGGAAACAGCAGCAGGATCTTTGGTGTCACAGGAAGACAAACCAGCTGACGGACTCACCAGGAGGAACAACGTCCAGGTTGACGATGCTGACTGGTTCAGATGTTAGACCTGCTCTCTGTCCCCGCTTTGGGTCTCTCTCAATAACTCGACATTCGTAGGTTCCCTTATCGTCAGTCGTCACGTTCTTCAGGACCAAAGACGCGTTTCTGTCTTTTATCGGCCTGAACAGCAGATCCACTCGGTTCCTAAAAGTCGGCTGCTGGTTGTCTGGATCCAGCTGATCGTCTCTGAACAGAAGAACGTATTCAGATACCGAATCATTTCTCCTCCACTCAACAACTATGACAGGATTGTTGTCAGGAGTTTGGCACGGCAGAATCACATCCTGCCCAGTTTCAGCTCCGATGTTCTCCTGAGCTGCAGGAAGGAAGAACAGAGCAGAGAAGTTAAAGAGGAACTTGCACCACTGTAACTCAACAAAAGGTGGCAGTACTTCCATCAAAAGAAAGCTTGGTTGTTCATTGGTCGCTGCAAACTCTGGCATTGAGTTACCTCCTGTTTTAAGATTGTTGATCCACTTTTCCCGGTAGTTTTATAAATTTAAGTGACTAACGACTTTAGAAACATGAAAGTAACATTAATCTCAGTCTCTAGAACCACCAACACATCACAGACTTTTGGCATTTTGAAGCTGTCTCAAAGGGCGAACGGGCTGCATTTACTTCTTGACCCCCATCTGCAGTGAGGGTGCAGATGGGGGTCTGACAGAAGAAGGAAACTGTAATCCCCAGGTACAGACGAGATGGAGCGGAGATCGAACCAACAACCTGCCGATTGGGGGAGGAACCCGTACTACCGACTCGGCAGAGTTTTATTGTCATGCGTGGGCATGCAGCGCCACTGTTCACGTGGGGGGGGGGGGGGGGGGGGCGTCGATTTATATGTTCGCTTCCACCTGAATAATATGCAGTTGCGACCCTGTTCGTAGTAATGCCTAATTCATTCAGTTATAGTATGCGTTCTGAGGCTCGTTTGCCAGATTACAAATACCTTTTGAAAATTATAATCTTTAAACAAGGTAAAAATAAAAAATAAAATAAAAACAATACATAAAAAGTTAAAAATCCCCCACCGGCCCACTCGACATGGAAATGCTGCATTGGCTGTTCATTTATCTAAATAAATTGTGTGTGTGTGCGTGTGTGTGTGTGTGTGTGTGTGGGGGGGGGGGGGGTAATGAATCCTCTCTCTATTAAAAGTTAGTTTGAAAAGGAGAAATCTACACAAAACTAATAAAAGACAAAACACGACGCAAATAAAAGCATAAACTCTTACCGAAAATAAACCCAGAGAGGGAGAAAAATAAAATGAACAAAGTTGCAGCTGTAACATCCATTTTTCTGAAAAAGCATCTGAGTCTTGTTTTCTCCTCGGAGAAAGAAGCCGACAGAAAAAGTCACCAGATTTCGCCAAACCTGGTAACGAAACCAGGTTTCGTCCCCAGGTTTCTGATGCTGCGTTCCTGGGAAATCGTAAATCGGAGCTCGGTGTGACATCAGACCTGAGGTACATTGTATGCAGCTCCTCTTACAAACACTATTTAAGCATTAATTTCCACGTCCAAGCACTACTTTTAATTTGTTCAGTTAACAGTTGAAGGAGCAACAAGTAATATTGATTTTAGACGCTCTCGCACGTTTGTCTTGTATAATTAAAGTTTCCACCGCCATCAGCTTTCTACTGTTGATGTAAGGAGCGGCCACAACGACACGCGGAGCCGGTCTTACAAAATGTAACTATAGTCGGAGTTTCTCCCCATTTAAGTTTTCTGACTGGGAAATCGGAACGCCTTCCTTCTTTTCCCGAGCACAACTTGGCCGCAGTGAACGCACCAACAAGGAGGCACAAACTCAGCGAACAAGCGGCCTGCGGTCCGGCTCCTCCGGCGGCTCACTGCCTTCCTGTTCAGACGTTTCATCTCACTAACAAGTTGAACTGCAATTTTCCTTTTAAAATCAAATACTCTTTCATTTCCGAAGAGGTGGCTCCATTTACCGCAGTAAATGTCTGTGTTTGGACAGACTGATGCCTTTCATCCGTCAGTCTCACCTGCTTGATGCTCCATTAGCAGAGTTACAATATCCGCTCAGCGGAGGCAAGTTCACCTACAGAGTCCCAATATTACCTCGACATTGGTTAATTTAGCCAAAGACAATAAAAAAAAAACCATAACTAAAACAAAGTCAAAATAAACGAAAAACCAAACAGAAAATGTATGAATTACTGCCTTTGACTGATTGTCTCTAGAAGCTTCATAATTCCCAGGAAATGGAGAATAAATACATGAATCTGCATTTAATGCTCACCAGAAAACCTACTTTTATTACTCTCCATATTGTTATTTTAGAGCGTAGTTACTGATAGTCATTCAGGTTCTGCAGGTACCCAAACCCACATCAGTGATCTGAAAGTCTAAGGTTTAATTTGACATAAAAATCTTTAAAGCTATTTATATTGTATTTTTATAACTCAAGATAATCTAATTTGGCATATAAACTCCATTTCAATGAGCCTGAAACTTGTAACTCCAAAATAAACATAATTGACCAACTAAAACACAAACTACATGTAAAAAGTCCCAAACTGTTTATTTTCTTAGCATCCATTTCAATTTATTTATACTAAAATCATCAGCATTTCTTCTCCTTTACATAATGCAGTCTGTTCAATATACAAGTATCAATAAGCAGGATTAAAAGATCAGAATGGCTTCGTCACACCTGTGTTAAAGATTTCCCATATCCTATTATATTAAAATATTTTATATATAGAGTCAGTATTTAAACAGAGGTTTAATAATAAAAAGTGAGTTCCCATACAAGGCAATTATGGAATTTAATCAGATTGGGAGTCTCATAAATTAAACAGGAGTCAGAAAATAACGAAAAACAGAACAGCGAAGTCGTAGAGGTGTTCTGCAAAGTCCAGAGAGAAAAGATGGCGGACGAGTTTCTGGAGGACAGATCTGACCGACCGGACCTTTTCCCCGCCGCCGAGTCGGCACATTCCAGGCCGCAGAGACCGCCGCGTCCGTCCGCCTCCAGCTTTAGAGTCTATGCTTTGTTCAACAATTATAATGACTTAAAATGGAAAAACACACACTCTCCTTCAGGAACATGAAGACGGCCAACGCTCGGCCGCTCGTACGCCCACTAAGCAGATGAACTCACATGGAGACCAGTTTGATTTGTTAGTGAAGACAAAATGTGCTTTTTGAACAGAAACACTAGAGACCGCCTGTTCTGCATCTGATCGACACCTCGGTTCGACAGCATTGTTCCGAGGAAAAGAAACACTGATTCATCCGATAAACGCCATTATGATCAACATGGACTTCCAGCCGCTGCCTTCTCCGACTCAGCCGGCCGGAGAAATGACAGAACCCAGTTCCTCTGTCCGACCGTCAGATTCTGATCCGACGTTCCCGCTCAGGTTTTTCTAGAGGTGATGGCGGATCGCAGCTGGAGTGTGTGTAGAGCGCTGCCTCTTGCTGCCCCACACACACACAGACATCCTAACACACACACACACACGGTGAACGTCCTTTCTCCGACGCGCCGCTGCTGATTATTTGGAGATTTGCTGCTGCAGGTGGAGCAGGAACTCGTAGTAGGACAGAGCCGACTCCGTCCGGTCTTCGATCATGTTCTGCAGGAAGTGAGGCTTCAGCTGGCTCTCGTCCCTGAGCAGGAAATTAACGACAGGAAAATTCCTGCTCAGTGCCGCTTTTATCCAACATGTAAAGACCAATTATCAAGCTTTGACTTTAAAAACAAGAAACTTCTCTATTCCTGTGAACGGCTCCTTTTCCACAATAAAACTCAAACACCACACTTTGGAGACAAAAACAATACAAGTTCACTATTATATGATATAATTTATTATTCTTATTAAAATATTTTGATAGTATTCCACATTCTACTAAACTTGGCAAAGTAAAATATAATTTTATGTTTCGAAACGTCTGACACCAAAACACTAAATTAACAAAAAATAAAAGTAACTGTTTAATGAAAAACATGTAAGAAGACCAGTAAGCCATTGAGCCATTAAGAAGAATAAATATTCATTAAAGTGAAACAAAACAAACTCTTACGATAAACAACCTTCCTCTCAAATTAAACGATTAAAACACAAAAAAATGTGTAAAAATGTTTTCTGGCATTCAAAATACTCTGTGTATAATTTAATTTAATGAAGAAGAATGATTTTTTTACAGCCGTAGAAATCTGCAGAAAAGCCTCTTGCACATGAGCCAAACAGGAAGTCGGCCATCTTGGATTAAAGATCAGATTTTTAGACATTTTGGCCGTTTACTGGCTCCTTTTCCATCAGATTCATTTCTTGCCAGATTATAAATCTTTCTGCAGCATTTGTTCAGTTACTGATGTTCCAGCCAAACATCAGTGGCAATGCCGAGTCTAGTTTTACGTCTTTTATGTATAATTCACACACGTTTAAAAGCCAGTTCTTATTTTTAAAACTGACTGAAGTTGTATTGTTAATTTCACTCTGGGTAAAGACTTAAAAAAACTAGAATGTTTTCAAATTCATGCCTAAAATGTCTGACTGGGTCTGTCCAGTCAAAGTTTTCCCCAATAACTGTAGAGTTGGTAGCAGTGTGAACAACAGAGGTCCAAGACTTTATTAAGAACAACAGATACTTTGAATCATTTTAAATCAAAACCCACCTGATGATGTGGAGGGAGGGGAAGAACGGCCGCTGGTCCCTGAGCCAGCTGACGAACGCTCTGGTTCTCTGGGACTCTGCAGTGTCCAGCTCTGGAAGGAGATACTGCAGAGGAGAGCAACAGACCTTTTAAAGTAAGAGATAAAACCGAGTTACAGCATCAGTCTAGTGACTCGGCTACAACAGGAAACGGCTCAGAGTTTAACTTGGTGTTCAATCTGGCAGAGACCACAAAGTCCTGCTGATGTTTAGTGAACATTTCTACAGCAGGCAGGCCTTAGCGGTCCAGAAGCTAAAGAAAGGAGATAAAAACGGAGGGACATGGATGAACGGGTGGAAGGAAACCAAGGAAATGAAAAGCAGAGAAAGGTGAAACGACGAGATGTGAAAGAAGAAAAGTGACGGTAGATCCAGAAAAACAAAAGGAAAGATGAAGGGAAGAATGAAGGAAGGACAGGAAGTAAGGAGACTGAGAAGGAGGAGAACTTTTCAAACTTGATACATCGAGACGAGAAATTATTTTATCATAGTTTCTTTTTCCACCAGCTGGAAACCTTTACCAGATATTTATTGTTTAGTTTGTAGAGCAAAAACTAACAGCAACTATTCAGCAAGAAACATTAGCTTTAAGTCAATAAATCCTTAAAACTGATATAAAAAGCTTTAGTTCCACTGGCAGGTTATTCCACTTATAACATGCAAAATGTGTTAAACTAAAATAATCTGCCAGTGGAACTAAAGTTTTCATACCCGTATTTACTGACTTAAACTAGTTGCTGCTAAGTTAGTTTTCTCTCATTTCCAATGTATTCACAGATATTTTCTCTACCAACTAAACTGAATTTACATGGTAATATTTGTGTTTTTGCAGTGCTAACCCTGCCGCTGTCCTTATTAAAAGTAGCTGCATCATCGTTAAATGTTGTTTTTCCTACCAGCTTCTCCGGAACGGCAGCGTAGCTGGAAACTCCCAGGACTTGAGAGAGGAAGTTTTGGTGGCAGTTTCGTCCGATCCAAAGATACATGACCTGGATTAAAGACACGGGCGTTACGGTTTTGACCTGGTTCAACAGGAACGTTCCTCCTTCCCTCCAAACGCACCAGCCCAGCGTCCAGGAGGAACGCTCCCTCCCGGCTGAGCTTCTCCACCGACAGCTGCAGGACTCTGGGCTGGGGGATCGTCCGCTCGCCGATGTTCAGCGCTCCCTGAGGACGACGGAAACCAGGTGAAAATAAAGACACGCAGCGAGATAAAGATGTTCGGCTTCCTGAGCCGCACCTCGTCGCTCAGGTCGTCCAGGCGGTACAGAGCCGGGTGGATCATCAGCATGGCGAACGCCAGCGGCTGGTACTTCAGCTGGTACATGGCGAACACTCGCTCATCCAGCCGGGTGCTGGTTCCGGTTCTGAAGGCTTTCTGCAGGGAACGCACAAAAACACCAAACAGGTTAATATTACAGATCAACCAGGTTTGATTTCAGGAGGTTTAAGCTGCTTTAAAAAACTACAAAGTTCTGAAGAAAACAGTCAACAAATGAACAAACGGTACATTTAGAAGAGCGGCATTAGAACCATAAAATGCTGATCGATTACGTTTTAAATCAACTGCAGCTGGTTTTTACCCTGGATGTAAAGGAAGTCAGTGTTTCGGTCGTTTGACAGTCTTCTGGAGGTTTGTTCCAGATTGGTGGAGCACAGAAGCTGAATGCAGGCGGCCTCACAGCAGAAAGGCTTTTAGGTCAAACCGGCCGATTTAATTAACCTGCTATGTAACATTAGTGTGCTTCAATTTCCGGATTAATTGCCTTAATCACTTTTTATTGGGAGTTTTTATGTGTTTTACGTGCTGAGGCTGCTTGAAGTGAAGCAGATTTCATGTAAACTTGAATGAACAGAAACGGATGGATCCAAACGAAATGTTCAGCTGAAGAGCTGCTCAGGCGAAGCTACAGAGGAACTCGGCTCTTTTGTCTTTCCCTTAAAATGAATCTAACCCACAATCCAACAGATCCAAAATGTTTCAGATAGGAGAGCTGGATAAGGAGCGAATCGACACTTCATCTCTGGCCAGACGTAAATTAAAATCACTTCTGATGGTGGAGGTTCCGAAACGTGACTTTTGGTACCAACACTACAGAGCCGCGGTGGAAGCAGAGCGGACTGTGAGCGGTACCTGTTTGAGCAGAGCCAGGATGTAGAGCGGGAAGAGGCGCAGGCAGGCCGGAGCCAGCAGGCCGGGCTGCTGGATGGTCAGCGCAGACTGCCGGTACGAGGACAGCGAGTCGATGGCGGCGTTGGTCATGGCGTCTCTGGCGTCGCTCAGGCTGGACGTCACAGAGCGGTCCACAGCTGGAAACGAGACACAGACGGTGGTTCCCATTAAATATTTTCTGGAAAAGGTTCAGCTTGGAGAGAGCGGGATTTCCTCAGAGTTCGGTAGTAACTGTACTCTGCCGTCCTCCGGATTCTAATTAAATGATTTTATTTCTTCTTGAATCTCATCCGGTTGGATCTGGTGAGTAATTGTGACGCCATAAATGGATAAATAGACGGTTTTTAAACGGTTAGCTTGTTTTGCAAACAGAGGCTGCAGCATCTACTAAGTTTATTCGGCATCGACAGACAAACCGAGCAGAACAGCAGGCAGGTCTTAGTGCAGCAGCACCAAGATGCTGCTCAGCCAACTTCAGGCTGCACAACATGTAAAGACAGGTTTACATTTTTATTCTCACTTTATTTACTGTTCAATAATTATTATATCGATTTAGCATGAATGTTGTTTATACCTTTTGATTTTGCAATGAGATATTTTATCAGGTAAATATTATAAATGTCATTAATCTGATGTTGAATATTTTAGATATACATTTCCACCACATCCTCTCTTGATAAAAAAACCCACAGTTAGATTTTTATATTAATGCCATCAAATTTGATTTAAAATATTTTCTAGCAGCAGAGTCCTCCACAGCTGGACGCTTCCTTCGTTCTTTTTCTTGTCAAACTTTTCCGTTTCCAGCTTCAGGATCAAAACGTTTTTCCTAAATTTCTTTTCTGAGACAATAAGAGTTTTTCTGTCTTCTGTCTGCATCTTCGATAAATTATTTTAACTTGTATTTATAATAATGATGGAAAAACAAATTAATTTATTTTTTATATAAATGTTGAGATTTAAAAATTTACTTCCCTCCAACTTGGAGGCTCTCTAGCGCCCCCTGGCGGCCAAACACTGCCTTAATGTACTGCTTTATGTTTAGTTAAGGTAGAAAAGTTGGCTGCGTGAAGGGAGTGGATATCTGTGGCGGATTCAGAGAAGAGGAATAACATCATGAATTCAGCGTCTGCGCAGCTTGGAGGAGTGCGTACCCATGCAGGCCAGCAGCCCCGTGATGGCCTGAACGTCCGCTCCAGCAAACACATCCGACAGAGAACTGACCACCGGGAGGCACATGGTGTGAACCCGAATCCTCCTCTCTCCTGTGAAGGGAAGACATTTTGTTTCATAAAAACAGGAGGAAAAAAAAAATTGGAGTTGGACTTTCAAAATAAGAGCTTGTTCTCCAACCTTTGCTGGAGGTGTAAAGCAGAGCAGCCTGGAAGGAGACGACCTGCATGTCGTCCAGGTTTTCCTCAATGGACATCTGGACGGCGAAGCCAGCGTCCGGGTTGACGTTGGGGAGGGACAGCAGATCCGTGGAACGCACAAAGAAGTTTCCGTGGAACGTGTGGATGGACAATCCTGCAGGGAGAAGAACGACAACAAGCTTTATTAGTTCAGCCATTTTCCAGCAACAAGGCAGAGAATTAGAAGAAAAACAGAAAAACTACACTTTAAAATGTTCAAAACAACTCAAATTACACTGTAAAAAATTACTGGGCTGCAGCTAACGATTAGTAATTGATTAGTAATCGATTAATCGTATCAATAACGGCAGATTGTGCAGATTTACCATACAAGCCTATTTTTGCACAATATTAGAGATGGACTAACATGCAAATTAGCAAATAATTCAACTACTTTTCTGAATAATAAAAATTAGCAGAAGATGCATCTGCAGCTAAAAAAAATAATAATTTGAAGACATATTTACAGTTTTTTTTCTTAAATGCAAAATGTATTAATTTTTAAACAGTTTTCAGTTAAATACTATTCTGAGTGTGTTGCTCTGTTTTGGGGCGTCTGGATAGTCCAGTTAATAAATTGATTAATTGGTTGACAATGATTTCAATAATCACCATTGCTTTAATTAACTGTTTCAGCCGTTAAGCTAAATTAGGGATTTTAAAGTCTAGAATGAAATAAAAAGCTGGGAGATTTTCTTGCCTTTGGTGCATCGTATTCTCATGACGGCCTCAAAGCCGATTTTTCGCGTTAAGTATCTCTTCAGATCCCTCTGGAAGCGCTCCACCTGAGCCGGGTTGTGCTGATGGTGATAGGAGGGGTAGTAATAAACGCTCCCTGCCGAGTATCTGGATATGCATCCTGAGAAACGGGCAGCAGCAGGAAACGTTTCAAATTAAACTCAGTCTTGGCACCAAAACATGCATTTTAAAACCGCTGGTTGTGGTTTTCCTCACCAAGCGTCGCCAGGTCACAGTACTGAGCGCTGAGCAGAAACAGGTCGACTGCCACCTGCTGGCCGGAGCAGTCCAGCGCCAGCTTCTTGTAGAAATCTGTTGCTGGGGATAAATGCTGGACGTCCTGGCAGGAAAACAAAAATACCAGCCAGTCAGCAATTTTTACTAAGTTAAGTTTCTCAGTTTTAGACAACGCACTAAATTCAATATGGCTGAAAAACCACAAAAACCTGTTGTGTTTCTATTAAGCTGATTTATTTATTCAATTGTAGACCATTAGCAACATGCCAGATCTGCCCCAGCTTCCTGCTGAAGGGCAAAAAGCTGCTTGCCAACGATGGTTTAGCTGCCAACATAGCGTGTTAGCTCTTAAATGAACGCCTGATGTGGACAGAAATAAAAATGGACAGAAGAATCATCTTTTCACCCTCCAGCGTTGGGCGCATGTGTGAAACTTCGAGACAGAAACAACATCATGCAGGGATCAACACATTCTCTCTGCAGCAACTTGGGATCTACAGAACTACGCCGCGTTTGCCCCAGTCTGTACCTTGGCAGACGCTCTCTGGTTGGGGTCCTCTCTGGACTGCAGCGCCCCCACGCCCAGGTTGGGCAGCTGCGTCTGAAACACGGACATCCGCCCTCCGGTGGGAGACAGCAGCTTGAAGGCGGCCTGAAGAGCCGAGCCCAGAGCAGACTGCGTCTCCATCGTCTTCTCAAATAAGTTTGGCAGACTCTTCAGCAGATCCTGCACAAGCTGGAGAAGAAACAGCCGCGTGGTAAAGTAAAAAGTGTAGGACTAAAGAACTATCAACATTTTTCTCATTAAAATTACTTTCTATTCTGTTGAAATTGCCTCTTTATTCGGCTAATATTACAACTATTTCTGTAACTGAAATGGAAATAAAAGCCACTTTTGAAAATATTTTCTATCATTTCTTAACGAAAGCAAGAAATCAACCAGGTAATAAAAAAATTGAGGTTTTATTTTCCTGCCCAGTCAAAACATGACCGACTGATGAAAAAGCCGCTTACCTCCTTGCATTCGTTAAGGTTTACTAGAAGGCTGTCTGGTGTTGGTAGAAAGATATCTGTGGATCAAACGTTATAATTTCAATAAGAGCAGAAATGCAGAAGCCGTCCAGCAGTGGCGCTCCGGACGCGGCTCACCTTCGATGTCGGAGACGATGAGCATCTGCGGCTGGGAAAGCCCCTCCTGCAGGTTGTAGAAGTGGATGGTGCTGTCGAAGGTGATGAAGCCCACCTTGGTCCGCGAGTCTCCAGGAAGCCTGAGGCGCAGAAACAAAGCTTTACTCCGGTTTTACATGAAGAGGGTAAACATCAGAACCATGAACCTGCTGACGTCGGGTTCCATGTGAATAAATAAGAATAAACCTAAAACTTTGAGCAAACTCCAGGTTCTGATCGGTACGCACGCGCTGATGTTGTCCAGCAGCGACTGGCAGAAGACGCTCAGGTAACCCGTCTCCACGGCGTTGTGGGACACGTCCAGGACGAACAGGTAGACGGCCGGCTGCGGCGGCCGCAGCTGCAGAGGCAGGCAGGGAGAGTTACTGACAACCAGCTGCAACCGCAGCAGCACAGCTACCAGCAAACTGTGATTCATTAAGAGCCTGAATAAAATGGACATTTTTACGTCCATCTTTGTTTCATTTCCTTTTTTAAATGGCATCAGACAAAACAAAAACAAATATGTGTGTGTGTGTGTCAGAGTTACAGGTTTGATACTTTTCCATGGACGTTTATTGAACTGGATACAATTAAAATTTGTTTTTCATACTTTTTATTTCTACAGTCACGTTTCCACTTCATTCCCTTATTTTATTAAAATAATTTTATTAATTTTCCACTTTAAATATTTATGATTATAGTTTCAACACTTAAGGATAATTATATTTTTTTCTCTACCTCAGCATTTAGTTCCATTATTTTCTTATATTTATGATTTTACTTTAAACAATTATGAGAATTTTAACATCTGATTGTATTTTTATCTCCAACTCAGGATTTTATTTATTTCTGATATTTTATGTCTATTTTTTCTGGATCTTAGTCGTTAGGATTTTAGAATAATAATTTCATTATTTTACTTCCATTTGTTATTGATGCATTAAAAATGTTTCCCATTTAAATTTATTTATTATTCCTCTTTTCAATATTTCTGATCTTATTTTTAGCATTTATAAAGATTGTAGATTTTTTATTTCTACCACATAATTGAGTTTTATTTTATATTTTATAAAAATATCTAATTTATTTTATATTGGAATGAGTATCTACTTTATAACATTTTTCTTTTTGTGATTTTATTTTTAAAATCTGATTATTGAGTTTTTATCTACATCTTATAATTTTTATGTCTGAACATTTCCTCAGCTGCGTTTATTATTTTCGTTTTGTTTTGTCTGACATTATTACCGTCGCCCTCATGGAGGCAAACGCTCAGTAAAAACAGGCTTATTAAAACGACATTAATGCAGCAATAAGAAGGGATTTTAACTCGCCATGTATTCTGAAGGAGCGATGAACTCAATAGTGGCGTTCTGGACTTCTGGTCTTTTGTGCGGTTCGCCGTACGACCTGCTGACCGGGTTGTACATAAACTCCTCTGGGACTAAAACACAAAAACATGAAATCCATTAAAGGTCTCACATTAAAATGAACATTTCTGAGAATAATGCTGAGATAAAACAGATAAAAGCAGTGTGACTCTACACATCTCCTTACCATCATTTACTCGATAGCACAGGTTGCATTTCCACCTCCTCTGGTCCAGAAAGGAAACAAACGGGTTGATGTAGGTTCTGCAGGACCGACACCGCACTATGGTGCTGGACGTCACCACAGGAAGCTGCTGCATTCATATAAACAGAAGAAACCAAATGAGTCGTTTTGTGTTCGGTTTTCTTCCAAGTTGTGAAAACATCAGTTTATTCAAACCAAAGTCATGTTTGATCATTAAAAGCCCAATAAGTGGCGTTTATATCTCACCAATTAATCAATATTTCTTTACCTCATCATGCTTCATTTAAAAAATAATCCAACAATTTATTTCACAAAATTTCTGAAAATATGAAAAACATCATTTAATTATTTTAAAGTACCTGATAAAGTAAAACTAAATTCAAAATGCTTCAGTAGTTTTGTGATTGGCAAAAGTCAACGTGCATTTTTCCATGAATATTAAGGAATTATTGACCAAAACCAGCTCATTTATCTTGCTAAAAAGTTATTTTTGTCCTAGGATATTTGTGTTTTTGTAATGCAGTGACTAAGTTCAGGCTGGTTAGAATATTTTTCCACACTTTAAATGCCAACAAGTTGAAGTTTGCTCTGCCTCTTTTTCTTCCAAACTGTCCCTCCCAAACATGGCCAGAAGTGAAACCAGTTTAATCCCCAAACGACTCAAACGAGCCCAGACTGAGCATGTGGGCATCAGAAGGGACCAGGGAGTTACCGAGAGGTCTTTAAAGGGGTGCAGCAGCAGGCCCAGCGGCAGCTTGGCTTTATTCAGCACAGACTGTGTCTGAGGGATGCTGGTCAGCGTGCAACGGAAAACCCTGCAGGAACAAACAGGACGATCAGAGCCGAAGGCGTAAACGCAGCAGGTGCCGCATGCGGTCCGTCTCGTCTCACTCTGGGCTGCAGTTGAGCTTCTGCAGGTCCTGGGTGAGGCAGGGCGTCGGGGCGGGGACCGGCGCTGGCGGCAGCAGGTTCCTCTCCTGCAGCAGGTTGACCACTCTCAGAGCCTCCGGCGTGCTGGACTGGAGGCTCATGGCCGCCATCGACGGGCTCAGCTGGGCCGGACCGGCACCGGGACCAGGACCGGGACCGGGACCGCCAGGCTGCTGGGAGACGGTGAAACTATAAACTAAAACTGAAAACTCAACAGTTTATATTCATATTATTGGGTTTCCAGTAGGGATGTGCCGATCAGGTTTTTTCCTGCCGATACCGATCACCCATGAGGGCCGATACACCGATACCGATCACCGATACCGATCACATAATTATTATTTATTTATTTTTTATCATAAACCCTACCTGTTACATTATGTGGAAAAAGGAACCATGAATTCACCTTAATTTAGACAAAAACTTGTTTTTAATAACTTTTTCCAAGAAGAAAACTAAACAAAACAGGCATTGTGCAAATTGTACTGCTATTGATAATACTATCTTTAACAGACTGAAAACATATGAAGGCTCTGAAGAGGCTAAATAATACAAAGAGCCAAAATAAAACCTCTCAACATTGTCAAGAAGTTCAAGTATAAAACTTAACATTCAAAGGCAAAAACAGGTTCCATTACAATAAACAATCCAGAGTTACTGAATGAAAACTTCCTGTTAGCATGGCGGCTAGCTGATTACTGCTAGCTCTGATTGGCTGTTTCTGACTGAGCGGAGTGATTATGCAGATCAGGGAGGAGATCGATTATTTTTTTAGAGGTTATCTGTCTCATGTTAGGACAGCGAAAGTTTTAATACGGATGTAAAATGTATTTTTTAAGTTAGATGCTGCAGCTTTAAGCAGGTTCAGTGTGAGAGTCACTACCAGGTGGAGCAGAAGCGAAGCTCCGTCTGTCAGATATTACTACCTGTAGCGTAGCAGCGGTTCAACAGGAGAGCAGAACCAGCGTCTGACATCGTAGCTCAAAGACTTAAATAATTTCGCGGGTTATTTGTTTAGCTTTCTGACCGTCATGCTAATCCGGGTGAGTGTTTGTAGCTGTGCGCTGCTTTACCTGCTGTCTGATCCTCCGTATGTCTTTTTTACTGCAGTGAGCCTCGATGTAGCCAAACTCCGTCAAGTATCTCATTGTTTTTATGTCGTATTAGCTTCGTTGTGTTGATGCATTTTGACGTGCTTCAATTTTCCGCTGCAACACGCAGCAAACTTCCCCATTCACTCAGTGCGTTATAGTTCCACATCGCTTAGGATTTGTTGCTGCGCGTTTGCGCAGAGTGAAGGAAAGAGGAGACCAGCTGCACAGGCAGGCTGGAAATGAGATGATCGGTATCGGCAACAAGAGACAATGATCGCCGATCACCGATCATGCACTTTTTCACGAAAATCGGCCCGATTATGATCGGTGACCGATCGATCGGCACACCTCTAGTTTCCAGAAACATTCCTCTGTACGGCAAGCAGTTTTAACATAAAAATCAACCTCACTTACATTCCAGACATCAGAAAATACTTTGACTAGAAATATTAATTAAAGTATGTAATATTTTGACAAGACAAAATACATATTTGATATTTCTGATTATATTCTGACTGCTATAAATGAAGTCAGATTTACCATTCAGTTGCATGAAGACTTTAATTAAAAATACATACAATTAATTACTGATCATCTTAAATAAATTATGACTCATCATGAAGCATTTTTACGATATCTTGCTTTCTGTTCCAATTAGATATCTTAACTTATTTTTAATTTGGAGGTTATACATGTATTTTAGAGAGGAGGTCTACGGAAGAGGAACCGGGTCACTGAAAAAAAAACTTCACAAGTCAGACTTTAATCTGACACCAAAAACCAAAATTCTGAGAAGAAAAAAATAAGAAAAATCAGAATTTGGAGGGTAAAAAATGTAAATTCTGAGATGAATTTACATCTCAGAATTTACTACTTTTTTAATTTACTAAAAAACTACTTTGTCCCAATGGAGCTCCTGTAGACAGGAAACTGCTTGCTGTTGTTGAGTCATCTTCAGGCACTTCCCAAATGGCCCTAATTTGGGCCATTTGGGAATTATTTTTTTCCCAGATGGCCCTATTCCTCCTCCGTAGATATGTGTTCAACCAGCGCAAATTAAATTGATGAAATCCTCAAAGCAAATAATGATTAACTGAAGCAATATCTGGTTTTTGATTAGCGAATATTCCTTTTAAGACATTTCCAAATAAATGAGATGTTTCTTTAATTAGGAGACTTCCCTATTTCAGACATCTAGTCATAATGATGTCACCAATACAGTGAAATTTGTCAAATTGTCCCAGATTTACAAAGCATTTGGAAATTTCAGAAATGATAAAAAGGATTTTTGAAGATGCTCCATCTTCAGCAGCACTTTTAGCTTTTCAGAGCCGATCTGCGTGAAAATGGCCTGAACTGAATCTGAGACTCACCTGTTGGTACGGCTGAGGGCCCTGAGTGTACGGCTGCGTGGCGGCTTGGAGCGCCGGGTGAAGGGAGGAGGGAGGCGGCGCCGAGGTGTTCTGGTACCCGGGGGGCAGGGACGGGTAGTGGCCCAAATGCCGGCCGGGCGGGCCGGGCGGAGCTGCACCAGCTGAGGTAAACAACAAAAACATTTAGACCAGGAGGACCAGTCACCTGTCCCAATAAATCAACTAACTGCATAAATAAATTTATCTCCATTTAATTTATGGCTTTTCTCTTCAGTCTGTTGTTTTGGCTGCAACTAAAACTTTAAGGATAATTTTATTTACAGAGACTTTATAATTCATTTTATTTGCCGTTTCTGTTTTGTTTATTTTGGATATTTAAAGTGTCTTCCAGTTGTAAGCTTTCATCAGCCTGGCGGGCCACCAGGCTTTATTTGCCTCCCACCAGGCTAAACATTGTACCTTCCAGCGGCCTCAGCTGGTTTCTGGGGGAAATCCTGCTGAGAATTTAAAGTTTGATGTTTGAGAATGTGTTCTTGCATTATTATGCCATCACCATTATATTAATTGTCTCAAAGTAACATTATTGGTTACCGCAATAATTTCTGGGCTGATTTATGGAAAAATGTTATTTTTACAGGTCTAATCCTGAGTAGCAGAGGAAAAAACACTTATGCTTCACATTGATCTGTCTATTATCACTGGGAAAGCAGTTTAAGAAAAAAAGGCTCTGGTCATTTCATAAAACTATAAATTATTTAGTAGAAAAGCTGGTTGGCTTCACAGAAGCTGTAAAAACAAGTCAGCCAAGTTATCCTTTACTAGAAGTATTTTTAATCGATGGTAATGAAGGTTCGAGTACCTCGATTACTAAAATTCCTCGAGGAAAATTTACCTGCCTCGAAGCTTCGTTAATTTATGTTTTATTAGTTAGCGCACCGTGTTCCGGCCGGGACTTCATTTGCGTTGCGCGGAGCTCTCACTTCCGCCTCTGAGTTGTTGACAAAAGCTAAGTCTCAGCGGCATAAAGTCCAATCTTCAAGATTGGCCCGTGGGGATTTTATTGATTGATGATAATGCCCGACTTTTTATCGTTTTTGGGGAACCAATAAGCATCCTTAAAATGACTGGGGGGGAATCCCTGGAGTACGGCAGCATTTCTCCTCCGGGGCTGCTGGTTGAAAGCGAACGGCGGGAAGAGCGCTGAGGTGAGCGGATAGCCTGAACAGGGCGGGCGGCTGAGTAGCTGATGCTTACCGTGTAAATGTAGCTTTACCGACGAACCGCACAATAAATTTCATATCCCGGTCTGAAGAAACGGGTGGCGGAGCGCATCGTACATGGCTGGTAGATGAGTTTCTGAGTGTGACCAGTGAAGGTGTCGTAAATATCCCGTATTGCTTCCCCCCGTGTTCGTCCCCCGGGCTAACGGTTCGTCAGTCCGCTGGTCTATTTCCTCCCCTCCACCCCATGTTCGTTCATTCGCCCTCTCCTCCCACTCCAGGCGACATTTCCCGTATTTTCAAACCCAAAGCGTGACAGGTTAGGTGGCAAGGTGAGTTTAATTAATCTATTAAACTCACTGAAGATGAATACATAAACTAAAAGCTGGATTGTAGACATTTTTTATAAGCATATTTGTGAGCCTGCCTCTTTGTTATTAAATTCAATATAATTTCAGATTTTTCTATAACTTTTCTTCTGGTTAACTTAGAAAGTGAGCTATTATTGTTACAGGTTAGTTTTCTAAACTACAAAAAAGCAACTGTTAGGGATGCTCAAATATGAAACATTGGACTGATATTGATATCTGATAGTAACACCGGTATTATGCCAGATTTACCAATATTTCATTTTATAATTTTTTTTATCCGATTACTCGATTAATCGTAAGAATAATCGATAGATTACTCGATTACTAAAATATTCGTTTACAACAGCCCTAGTCGGAGGCAGAGGAAGCCTTACCCATTCTGTTGTCAACGTGATTGTAGCTGTTTGGTGCCTGGGGGCCGTTTCCTGCCACGTCTCCTGGAACAAAACAGCAGAAGGGATTTCACCTGTTAGACACCTGCATGTTTCCGATAAAAGCTGCAGATGGACTCGGGCTGCAACGATTAATCAATTAGTGAAATAATCAGCAACTAATTTATTAATCGATTAATCATTAACTGGAGAACGCAGACTTAAAAATAAAAAAAAGAAACATATTCAGAGCAATAATAAATCCAAAACATGTATATTTTGAATTAAAGATAAAAACAACAATCAGCATTTTTAGTTTGATCTGGTTCAGATTCTGTGATTGGATTTTAAAAGGCCTGTCACAATAAGCAATAATCAATCCATTAATCATATGACAAATTAAAACAAGCTCAATAATTTCCATCTGGATGATTTATCACTTTTCTTTTTCTAACAAAAACTGGATGTTAAAAGTTTCCAGTCTGGTGTTTTGGCCTCAACTAAACACGTTTAAGGGCAGTTTATTTGTTGTTTATTTATTTATTTTGGATATTTAAAATGTTTCAGTGTTAAATGTTCATTAGAATTTAAAGTTTATCGATCTTTGAGAATCTGGTCTCAAAGATTGACAACATAATTACAATTATGTCACTTGAAAATGGTTTCAAAACAACAATATCATCATTTATCATGGTAACTGCAGGAAAAATTACTGTCCGGGACAGGCCTAATTTTAGGCAATGAAATGTTTATTTTCTTATTTAAAAAAGGAATTGAATTATTATATTGGCATATATTTGCATTTCTTAGACTGTATAAGAAATGTGCAGAACGAGCCAATTTTTAAAATACATAATGATCGATACTAAAATAACCGTTGCAGCCCTAAACAAAGAAACAATAAAGACAACAACTATGGAAACTAAAGGTGGCTGAAACTTTGGGGCTCATTTAAAGACATTCTGGTAATAAAACAAAGTGAATCGGCTGAAGTTTGACCACCAGAACACAGGATGGAAGATGAACAGAACAGCAAACACAGCAACACTCATGACCTGGCCACACCTGGACATTCAACATCTCCTTCCTGGGTGTCGGGCTCAGCGGGGGGCCGGGCGCTGCTGGCAGCCCCCCAGCACTGAGCTGGCCTCGATAAGGAGGGGGAACAAAAAGAGGGACGGACAAGGTCAGGACAGAAGGAACTGGACCTGCTTCCAGATGTGATCAACAACCACATGAGGCTGCCGTCTACAGTTTACTCTGCTCCCAACACAACCTGTTATCCAACGGTCACGGCTTCCAGACCTGAAGTATTCACACTCCTTTAAGTCACAAACACATGTGAACTTCGATGTACGTTAACAAGACAGACCAACTCAAGTCTGTACATATTTGTGATGTAAAAAGAAAATTATACTTTTAAAGTGTGCTAATTAAATCAGAACTTCCTAGTCACAGCTGCGACCTCCCACAGACTGAAACCCTGAGACTTTTCTTGCCAAAACCTTAAACTCCGTCAGACTGGAGGAAGAGCATTTCAGTTTTTAAGTTCTGGATTTATGTCCGACTTTAACAGAAAGGTCTGAGTCTGGTGGATTTCTGGTTAAAACATGTTTGTTTTTCATTCAGTGGGAAGAAAATCCTGAAATTTGACTCAAGTAAGAGCAGAGATACTTCAGAATAAAATTTAGGTAAAAATAAAAAGTACAGTGTAATACTTTTTCCCCCAAAAAAGTTACTCAAGTAAATGTAACTGAGTAAATGTAACTAGTTACTACCCAACTCTGGTAAAATTGGGCCCCGAGTACAAATGCACACCACACTTTTCAGATCACTTCATATTCTACTCTGTTCTTACCAATCCCTAAGACTTCCAACAAAAAACATTCAATTTTTAACAAGTTAAAACTTTATGAGCAACCAGTGGGACTGAAACCGAGCAGATCTAAACCCACCATCAGCTTTGGGAGGCGGAGGTGTGCCGGTGGTTCCTGGGGGCCCAGCAGGGGGCGCTGTGGGTTTCATGGTTGGTGGAGGACCATAGGCGGGCCTGTTGGGCTGGTATGTGTGGGGAGGCAGAGGGTTCATTGGTGGAGGGGCGGAGCCTGGAAAGAATTAAACATCAAGAACTTTTTCTGATCATCTTTGACATTTTCCCATAGAGAAAATAAACTATTACATTTTTCTAAATAAGATATCTTATTTATTTAGAGGGGAAAAAGCTACTGTCACCCATTAGCTTATTAAAACATGATTTAAAAATACTATATTTTAGATTTTTATTTTATGTTTGTTGAAGTTTATAAATCAAAATAAGACATTTAATAACTTTAATATGCAACCTGTCATGATAAATTTTGAAATATTATTGCTTTAAACAATAACATCATTGTTTTGCATCTATTTTAGACTAATAATACCAGAATAATTCAAGTACAGCGTCTCTAGGATCAATAAACTTTAATTTCTAAAAATATTTAACTCTGGAACTGCAAGACATTTTAAATAATCAAAACAGTCAAAATGATAAATAAAATAAAATATATTAATCATCAGGCTCAGACAAGGAAAAACCCCCAGTTAGGCCTTTTGTAAAATAATAAAAAATAATGTTAACACCACAAACTACTGGGTGCTTTGTGTTAAATGTCTTCAGCATCTTTCAAAACGACGGTTTGTCAAAAATGTTCAAGATTAAGCAAAATACATACCTCATCAGATTATTGCTTATTCGTACTGGAGTATAAAAGAAGTTTCAATTTTCAATAAGATTATGTCATAAATCAACTTGTGTAAACACCAAGACACCAGAATAATTTTACTAACTTTATAATCTAATGCGGGCCCAGAGTGACGGTTTGGTGATACTACGAACTAAAAAACTAAATACTGACAGATTATTAACATAAGAACCAAAAACTTCTCAGAGAATGGAACAGCTTTCTGCATCCTCCAGGGGATTCATGTGCTTCAGCAAATAATAATCACAACAGTCTCAGCAAACTTTATGCACTGTGGGCAGAAATGACGCAATCTGTGATATGCAACAGAAGTTACTCGTCTCCGTTTGTGGCTTTTGTTTCCTATTTTCATCACAAATATGTGAAACAGAAGCTGAAAATAAAACATGCCCTTTTTTAAAATATGAGATTTTAATTCAGATCAGAGTTTGATCTGGACTTTGTCCAGAGATAGACTGAACGTGTGTGTGTGTGTGTGTGTGTGTGATGGGAGGGCCAACATGTTCGGTGTTGGGGCAGAGGTCAACGTCCAGCTCCAACGTATCAGCCTGCAGATACGAGTATCTGCAGCTCATGTCAGACGATCAGAGTAATTACAGTTTTTGTTTCAGGTTGTGAGGCGGTTTGAGTCGATCAGCCCTGAAAACTAAACATTATTATAAAACACAGTGAAGCAGGGGAAGATAAAACTATCCGCTTTAATAAGCCTGTCGCAATAAATCAGTTAATTATAAAACAAATTTCCATGAACAGGACTTATTGCTTCCTTTCCTCTGTTTAAAACTGAATGATAAACGTTTTCACTTTGGTGTTTTGGTCTCAACTAATCTTTTCTATGAAGAAGAAGAATTTTATTTACAGAGACTTCATAATTTATTGTTTTATTTATTTTGGATATTTAAAGTGTCTTCCAGTTCCACTTTTAAATGTTCATTAGAATTTAAGGTTTATTGATGGTTGAGAATCTGTTCTTACATTATTATTATTATGCCATACAGTTTAATTAATTACAGCTCTAAGTGTCTTGTTAATTCAGCAAATGGCCTTTTTTTGGTGTATATCTGATTAATCGATTTCTAAATTAGCTGATTTTTTTCAATAATCAATTAATCATGATTAATACTTTTAATCATTTCAGCCGTACAACATTTAAGCAGCTGGTTTGTGTCCATCTGTAGCTTCATCACTTCTGGTCACAAATATAAAAATGTCTAACAAATCAGCACAATCTTCTCTAGTGCAGATTTTATAGAACATTGTCTTGAGCCTGAATTAGCAGTTTAAGCTAACTGGTTTGGTTTATAGAAACTGGAGCAGATAATTCATCACTTCAGGCTAAACTGTGTCAGCTGGACTTTGTTTCACAAACCCAGAGCAACTATGCCTGGAATTAAACTGTAAGGAGAATAGTTAGTGGCAGGCCCCCAGCGGTAGGAACCCAGCGGTAGGCCCACACTGGTAGACCCCCAGCTGTAGGCCCACACTGGTAGACCCCCAGCTGTAGGCCCCCACTGGTAGGAACCCAGCTGTAGGCCCCCACTGGTAGGAACCCAGCGGTAGACCCCCAGCTGTAGGCCCACACTGGTAGACCCCCAGCTGTAGGAACCCAGCGGTAGGCCCCCACTGGTAGACCCCCAGCGGTAGGCCCCCACTGGTAGGAACCCAGCGGTAGGAACCCAGCGGTAGGCCCACACTGGTAGACCCCCAGCTGTAGGCCCCCACTGGTAGACCCCCAGCTGTAGGCCCACACTGGTAGACCCCCAGCTGTAGGCCCACACTGATAGGCCCCCAGCGTGCTCCTACCTGGCTGAGTGAATCCGTGTATGGAGGTGGGCGGGGCTCCTGGACCAGGTGGCTGTGCGGAGCTGTGGGACATGAGGGGCGGCGCAGCAGCAGCTGGGTTCACATGATTGGGCGCGGGGCCCCGGGGAGCAGCGTACTGCCACGCTGGCGGGCCGGTGTAGTAACTGGTGGAGGTGACAGCAGGAGGAGGGGGCGTGGCCTGAGCTGGGGGCGTGGCCTGAGCTGGCCGTGGCCCCGGGCTGGGGCTGGCGGACTGAGGCGGGGTGTGGGACGGGAGAATGCCGATCTGCGGCCGGGGCAGCAGAGGCTGGGCCGGTGCCGGAGGGTAGGAGCCGACCTGCGGGCCAGGCGGAACCGGCTGGTACGGTCCAGACGGGTACAGAGCAGGGCCGGGGGGGGCCAACACTTTGGCCTGCATCTGGTTGTAGGCCGGCTGGTGGTTCACGCTGTAGCCGACCCCCGACGGCTGCTGCAGAGCAACGGGATTCTGTGACGGACCTGCAGATCAGGAGAGAAATAAATAAAGACTGTTAGGAAGGCACCGACTGCAGTTTACGGATCTTCAACAAGCTGACCTGCTAATTCACAGTTTGGCTGATACAAATTCTTTGTCTGCAATGTTGTTCAATGCCAGTTGTGCACCGACTTTTCGGCACTGATTTCCATACTTTTAGGAGATCGGCCGATCTTTTCTGCCTCAGCAAAGGTCTAAAAATCAGCCGCTGTCGTCTTCTGCTCTGCAGTGAGAGGTTGGACTGACAGACCGGCTCAGCTCAGGTCCAAATGTTGGCAGTTAACAAATATTAACTCAGCAACTTTCTTGCTATATTTAGCAACATTTCAGACAGAAAAAAAATTATATCAGCCAAAATCAAAATTAGCTGGTCAGTTTTTTTTTTTTTTTTTAAATCGGTAACTGGGGATAGATCAGAAAACTGCAATCAGTGAATTCCTACTAAATATAGAAATAAAGACGCCGAGTTGGCAACATCTGTTAAGTGGTTTGGACCTGACCTGGTGAGCCGGTCAGTCAGTCAAACCTCTCACTGCAGAGCAGATGACAGCAGACGATTTTTAGACCTTCGCTGAGGAAGAAAATATCGGCCTCACATGGCAGTATCGGCCCATCGCCCAAAATTAAAGAAATCTGCAGCAATAAATCGGCTGGCTGATAAATCGGTGCACCCCTATTTGTTAAAAATGAAACATTTCTGTTAAACAACGAATCCAAAAACTCAAAAGTCCTCATTGACCCACATTTTAGGGCTGCAACTAATGACTGTTTTAGTAATCAATCATTAGGATAAGAAATCGTCACGTTTTACAGATTTTTTTATTTAAACACTTCAGCCATTTTTACACAATATTAGAAATCCCATTAGAAGATACAAATAATAACATTTTTACATTTTACTGGATAAAATGCAACATCATAACATTCATTTTTACCAAAAGATGCATCTGCGGCTAAAAAATATTTTCTAATAATCTACTGATTATTTTTATTAAATTAATAAATGTCTTATGAAGGTGCTTAATAAAAGATTTGTTTTTTACTGAATTTAAAGCAGATGAAGATAAAAATGTAATTTGAGTTGTTCTGTAGAACAGGACTGCACAGTGGCGCGGTTGGTAGAGCTGTTGCCTTGCAGCATGAAGGTTCTGGTTCGATTCCCGGCCCGGGGTCTTTCTGCATGGAGTCTCCATGTTCTCCCTGAGCATGGTGGGTTTTCTCTGGGTTCTCCGGTTTCCTCCCACAGTCCAAAAACATGACTGTCAGGTTAAATGTGTGTGTGCATGGTTGTTCGTCTCTGTGTTGCCCTGCGACAGACTGGTGACCCGTCCAGGTGACCCCGCCTCTCGCCCAGAGCATTAGCTGGAGAGGCAGCAGCAGCTCCTGATCTCATTAGGGACAAGGGTGTTAGAAAATGGATGGATGGGTAGAACAGACTTACAAACGAAGAAATGCAAAATGTTTCTATTTTTGTTCAGTTTGGGGTTTTATTGATGCTCTGAGTCCGTTTGTCTTTTTAAGGTCTGTATGCTCCAGTTAATGATTAACTGATTACTAAATTAGTTGACGGATTATTTCAATGATCAATTAATCATGATTAATTAATCGTTTCAGCCCCACTACGTTTGGTCACGTACTTTACTGTCGTCTTAAAGTTTCAGCTCTCAGAGTAAAGTTGTGTTTAGATGCTGCAGTCCGGTCACAATAACTCCAAACACTTCCAAAGAGGTTCAATTCAATCCAAGAATTGCTCAAAAATGCATCAACTGACTGCTGAGCTGCAGCCAAAGGTCTAATCTCCTTACTAGGATTTAATTGAGCAGGATCTGAAACCAGCCACAGTGATGCTTTACACCCAATCAAACTATTTTACTGAATCAGCATTATTGGACATTTTCCCCTCAGTTTCATAAATACAGGATATAAAACCTCATCAGATGGATTATCTAAAGCATTTTCAACAAGATGATAAACATTTAAAGTTATTACAGTAATAATTTATAACGTAACTGAAAAGGAGTTCGATACCGTTCTCCAAGTCTCTCTCAACACATGCAAGAGCAATTACACAAAAAAGGACAATATTCAGTTCCTTATTTCTCTGCATCTTTGCAGGACATTTATGAACTAAATCTTCAGGTTAAAACATTTTTCTCATCCAGGACTCTGATATTGCCAATCAGATCATCAGAACAATCCCTCCAGAAATGCACACAAATCAAATCGCAGTATGGATTTACAAAGGTAAACTGTAGAGATGATATTATTACTGACAAGTTTGACTGCAAGACTGTCACTGATATGCAGTACGGTTTTTAAAATAATGAATATTTAAACATAATAAATATGAAAACTAATCACAGTCACTCATTTGCGTCAGGAATCACTCCAAGTGGCTTGTTCTTATTGTCACATTTCGACAGATGCTCAATTATGTCACGAATAATAAAAAGTGTTGGAAATAAAATCTGGAAAAATGAGTCACAGGAAGAAACTTTTGATTCATTTATGATTTAACAGAAGGATTCCCCAACAATACATTTCCTTCTCTTTTTCTGTCCTGATTGACCAAGTTCTGTTTTAAAATTACGTAAAATCTGACTGGAGAGAAATCAAATAAAAATACCAGGTGCATTAAGGCTGGTTGCAATATCAATAAATTAATCACCTGAGAAATTAAAATGATCTCAATAATTTCAATTTGCATGATTTATTGTTTTCTTTCTACTAAAAACTGGATTATAAAGTCTGGTGCTTTTTAATCATTTTATTTGTTGTTTCTTTTGTTTTGTTTATTTATTTTGGATATTTAAAATGTCCTTCAGCTCCAGAGTTAAATGCTCATTAAAATTTAAAGTTCATTGACATTTGAGAATGAGTGTTAATATGTCATTACCGTTATATTAATGGAAAACAACAGCATATTACAACTTCTTTATTGTCCAGCAAACAAAAGAAGGTAGATTTCACTTAGACTGTATGGAGTTTAGAATGACAACTTGTCGCTGCGCACTGCTGATCAGCTGGCTATCAAACCGTCTGGAAAGTTTTCCAGTGGTGAAAACATGAAGTGCCAGCATTTACTCCTGAGGTTATGCTGGTTTAAAGCTACAACTGGCTGAAGGAGCTAAGTAAGCTCATTTCATAATACTTATGTATTATGACGAAAATTACTCATCACTGAAACCACTGCTAACTTTTATTTTGTCCTGTATTTTTGCTCATGTGTGCATCAAACTGTTTAAGTGCTGTAATATTCAGCGGCTGTGGGAATAAATCTAGCTTTTCTATTTAATTGCAATGCAAATTTTGATTGAAATGTTTTGAATAAAGATCGTGATGTTGTGAAACAAGAACACAGCGGCTGATAATACCGACAGGATCTCATACTGTACACAAACATGACATCTTTATGATGCCTTTAATAGACAGCAGGTGTCAAATTCAAAGCGATATATAAAGATTAATGAGAATTTTGTCTTAAATAAAGCTGGAGAACAATAAACTGGAGATGCATAAAGTCAGAAGTAAAGGAAAAGTTATTTACATGCATCAATAATAAAAGCTGCAGAATGCTTACATCAGCAATCACTAAGTGTGTGTAGGTTGATTTTTTTCTGATCTCAAAGGAATGTCACTAAAATGTGAAAATAATCTGCACAGCAGATGATGTCTCAGGCTGGAAGAAATCGTGTGGATCATCCCCAAAGTGCCACATGTACAGAGAAAGGCAGAACACAAGTTGCTTCTGTTTGGCTCTATATTCTGTTATTGCACAACAAAGAACCAGCCAATAAACATAGAGGGGAGCATGGCAGTCTGACAAATTATTCTGGTGAAAACTCCCTGGAGAAAAGAGGAAAAGACGAGCTGGGTGTTTCTGAACAGCTTCAGTCTGGCTGATGAGCTAAAGAGCTCATCTAAAGTAAAAACCAATCACTTTCTGAGCGTTTTGAATATGAATCCTAATGTTTTTAAACATATAACAACATTTTACTGAATAATGACTTCCTTTCCTCAACACATTAAGTTTAATGAGGTTTTAAATTAACTGGTCATTTGACACGCATTGGGTCTGAAACCTTTGCACTACCTTCATAATGTTGTAATCTAAATAATAAAACTAATTGTTACAGCTCTAGAAGTCTTCAGTTCACGCTTCAGAAACTATTTCTGTCGTCTTAAATTAGGTAACGGGTCGAGATTAATAATGAGTTAACCTGACAGATCATGCTTACGCTACCACCTCTCTAAGTAAAGCCAGCTAACGGGTAACCTCAGTCCAAAACGTCTCCTGACTCCAGCTAACAGCGTTAGCTCACATGCTACATCGAAACGAACCGCCTTCACACACGTTAAAAAGTTACTCACCGTTCGTGTACGTCTGTCCCGTCCCAGTCCCGTTCTGGGAGTTGAACCCGGCGGTTGACATGTTGAAACAGACACCAGAATCTAATTTAGAGGTTCTCGGGTGACTGCTCTGAAAGCTAGCTGGCTAGCTCTGACCGTCGCGGGCTAGACGCTCAAACCTGTGGCTCTGACGGTGAAAGCTCACAGCAAAGAGCAAAGTCCGAGGCGGAAATCTTCTGCTTACTTTAAAGGTGTTGATTGGGCGGTCGTTTCACTATCAATAAACCATGATTAGTACCCCAAGACCCGGTTCAACAACCCACAGGTTGGTCAACGTCGGGCCTGCTCAGAGTAAATCTTCTCCCCTTTCACCGGAAGTTGGGATCACCCAGCAGGATCAACGTAAAAAATGGTTGGGCATGCGCAGTATGTACACGTGGCATTTCCTCCTGTGCACAGGATTTTTTCAGAGTACCAGAAACAAAACGGACTGAGATTTTACTACATCAATACATTCTCCCATCCAAAATCTCAGACCAGCTTCATAACCCTCATATATAGACTCAAAAACTGTTTATTCCCCAAAACACCCTGAACTCTCACATGCACCAATTATATGGTGGTCATATGTCTATGCCTGTATACATAAATTTAACTGATTTAATACTGTAAATATCACCATATTTATGTTTATGTTGTATATATTTCTTACAATGTTTGCACTGTTTTGGTGCTGGCTTTGATCTCATAGTACATATGTACAGTGAAAAACAATAAATTATAATCCAACCTACTAATGGCAACCTGTAGAATATACAATATTTTCATGGCTAAGGTAATGTAATTTAAATTCAATTAAAACACACTTTATTACTTCCAAAGTGATATTAAATGTTATTGTAACTTGATGGGGCTGCTCAGTGGCACAACTGTTGCCCTGCAGCAAGAAGGTCCTGGGTTCGACTCCCAGCCCAGGGTCTTTCTGCATGGAGTTTGCAGGGAGGTTCTCTCTGGGTACTCCGGCTTCCTCCCACAGTGACTGTTAGGTTAATTGGTCTCTCTAAATTCTGCTTGTGTGTGTGTGCATGGTCGTTTGTCCTGCCTGTCTCTGTGTTGCCCTGCAACAGACAGGTGACCTTCCAGGTGACCCCCCCACCTCACCCGAAATGTTCGCTGGAGAGGCACCAGCACCCCTCCCGATCCGACAAGGGACAACAGTGTACAGGATGGATGTAATTCGATGACTGTGGGCAGGAAAGCTCTCCTGTAGCTGTCTGTGTTACAGTGCATCTGAAGAGGCCTCTGACTGAAAACATTGTTTTTGTAAAGAGAATGTTTATGGAACCTTTATTTAAAGTTTTTTTTTCAAGAAGTGATGCATTTCATACACGTTTAAGAGCTAAAAATTATCTTTAAAAAATAAGAATATCAATTAACCAAATGTAACAAATAAAATAATATCATAATATAATTGTTAGTTTTCAATTAATTATAAACTATTATTAAATAAAGTAAATTAAAGACTTTTCAACAGACATGTACATATAGTGCAAAAGGTTGCATTGACTGCATAACATCTAATAAAAAACACATTTGAATAACAACAAAAACAGGTCAGACAAGAAATGAAATACAAAAGAGTAAAAAGACCACAACAAAAGAGAAAGGCATTGCTTTCTGTGCATGTTCTGTCCTGCTAACTGAGGCAAACAATGTGTTGGATCTGCCTTATTTGCTGGACAAATAAAGGGAAAATGAGAAATTCCTCCTGTTGCACGAGTGATTCTTGAAGAGGCAAAGTTTATAATAGGTGTAAAACCAGGGAAACAGTGAAAAACATAACCCAAATTATCAAACTAAAACAACACAAATTATTACCAGATATTTTTATTAAAATCAAGTGGAGGGCCACCTCAATGCAAATATTTCTCAAGGGGTTGTGGGAACATCAAGTATTTGTTATTGATTTTGGAGAAGACTAAAGAAATTTAAATCCATTTCAGTCAGCAGCAAACGTCAGAATTATAGAACCTATTTTGAATTTCCCCAATTAAAGTATCACTACAACAATATGTATTCACTTCGCATTGGTGACTTTAAAAAATAAGAGTTGGTAAAAGACAATTCAACAACTTAAAAATGATTTTCTATTGTTTTAGTTTCTTGCTTTGTTCAGCAACACATATATTATTGTATTAATCTATTAAAATACCACTCGATTATTTTTCCCTTTTTGACAGCAAAAGTAAAATATGAGACAAAAGAATTAGAGCAAGAAGTTGTATTTTCATAATTTTATTATTATTCTAAAGAAATGGAAACAATTATAACCTTTCTACACTAAAGATATTTTCTCACCTGCGATGTTAGATTGTTCCTCTTTTGTGGTAATCTCCAGAAGTGATCATGTTAATTATTAAAACAGAAATATGGCTTCCAATTAATAAGTTCTCATTTTTTATCCACTTCATTCACAGAAATGTTTGGTTTGTTTTTCTGCACGCTTCTCACTGTTTCACCAGAGTTGTGATGTCGTCCTCACTTCATATGAATAGCAGACTAAGGCATTTTTCTTTTCCAAACATGTATTTTTAAAATCTGTTTAAATAAAAATATTTCTTGTATTTGTTTTTATTTATTTATCTTATTAATTTAAGTTCTTTTATTTAGTTGTTATTATTTATATTTTTTATTTGTTTGTTTTCTTTAATTTTCTTTATTTTATATTTATTTTAATTATTCTAATTAGTTTATCTATTTTTTAAAATATATTTTCTTGTTCCTTTCTTTTCCTTATTTCAATGTAATGACAATAAAATCATTAAAATTGTACAGATGTTTGCCACCATAGATATTTATTAAGCTTTTTAAATACAAAAAGTTTCACTTTTTGTTAAATACAAGCTAAACTTTTTATTCAACAATACTGTACTGGTATCTATTCTAAACTAAACTAAACTAAACTAAACTAAACTAAACTAAACTAAACTAAACTAAACATACCGATGCATTAAAAAAAATGCATCGGTGTGAATTTTTGCATTAGGTGTAAATTTGTAGAATTGAGAATAACGGAACGTTCGGGTGTTGGTTTACTTCAGTTCTCCTGTCGGAAGGCTGTCGGTGAGACACCAGCAGGAAGCGGCTGGGGAGTAGCAGGACAGCCATTGCAGTGTCGTGGCTCAGTAACAAAATACGAAAGGGCTGAGGAAGACCTGGCAGCCGCTCTCCCCGTTCCCCTTGACCGACAGATTAATTTACATGACTGTTAGAGCGTAGGCACTCGGTAAATAAATCTACATCTAAACAACCGGTAAGTTTTTTGATCATATTTCACAACAAAAACGGAGGTGAGCGGTCGGCTTTTTTAGCTTGTTTCCCCGGTAGCTAACGATGCTACATTAGCATTCTTTTTTTGCTTCGATTGAGCTTTTTTAAACTTGATATTAACTACACATGTATTATTCTTAGCGTAATAACAGTCTTTAGTAATATTATATTGAGAAACACAATTGTTACTCCAAATCCTGCTGCGTTTAGGCAATCAAATAACTATTTGTCTAGCTAACTGCTAATTAGCTAGCGCCGCTAGTAGCGACTCGGAGCGACGTCGCCTACTGAATATGACACGTAGCTTGTTCTCAGGTCGTTAACCGGTGTTGATCTAAAATATTTGTTACCCATCATTTTAAATTAATCAAGAGTTATGACACTGTATGCTTTTTTTCATAAGACATAGATCCTATCTCACGTAGCCTAAAATGTCGCTTCTTCTCATTTTAATATTATGAAACCTTTAGAAGTGTGACAGCCCAAAATAGGTTTCACACTATCCCAGAGTAGCTGATGGTTTTTATTTTGTTAGGAGAGACTGTTACATGTGTGTACATTTAAATAGACTCAGCTAACGTTAACATTGTTGTGTAAAGTTAGGGCAGAAATGTAACTTTATTGCGTGTTCATTAAATGTAGGAGCGACAGACGCTGTAATACAAACACTTTTAAAAGTTTTTATGTTTTTGGTAGGATGGCATTGTAAAATATTTGTAATAAGATAAAATTTTTGATATTGCACTGGCCTTCATAGTTTGTTATAGTAGTAAACAAACACTGATTGAGTCCGTTAAAGGCATTTAAAAACTGTTTAATTTGGAAACCTAAACTGCGAAAATATATTTGTACTGACTGGTGATAGTTATGTTATCATTAGGAGTTGTAACAGGAGTTACATCATAACTCCTGTTTTTCTTAATCAAGGTTTTTGATATTAGTTTGATTTGCTGTAATAACATTTAGGCTGAGATGAAAACTGTTGTATCTTTACCTTTCCACAAAGAAATAGCATGTGTAATCTCATCAGGTGATACTGTAATAACTGGGGTCAAAAGGTCAGATGACTTGAACCAATTATCTTTACAGTATGGATTTCTCATTTCATTTATTTTACTTACAAAAGCTGTCTGAAATTGGAAAATAATGAGGTGCAACTCCAGAAATGATTGTGGATATTAATCACATTTATCAGATCATTGTTTATATTAGTGAACAGTTTGACTTTATCAAAGTTCACAAAGTAGTAACAGAACAATTAGTTCAGAGCCTCAGACCTGTGGCACATTTCAGCTTGAGAAAAAACATAAGCAGCATGTAGATAAAACGTCTGTGTAGCAGATTAGATTTATATTGAGTGAAGCCTGAGTACGATGCTCTAAACTCCAGAGACTTTAATTCAAGTTTCTGTTGTAGCTTTAAGAAATGTCTCAACTTTAGTTAGTTTCCCTCTCTGGTGCATCAGACCACGTCTGACATCAGCTGGTCCGTCATTTAACTGTTTTTTTTTTCTTGTATTTGTCTGATCTTGACCTTTATCTACCTTATACTTTAGCCCTGGAGTTGTTTGAATGTTGCGTAATTAAGGCTGGAGGTCAGAGCTGGCTTACCGCGCTATATGCTTCAGGATCGGCCACTGATGATGATGATGGGGGGGTTGGAAATCAGCAGTGAGCAATCCTTAACGAGGAAACTTAATTTTATAACTCTTTCTGACTTATGGTATTTAGTAACTAGTTACATTTACTTGATTTTTTTTAAATGTATTTTTAAGAGTATTTTTTACTACTTTTTACTTTTACTTGAGTAAAAGTATTTCTTCTCTTACTTGAGTAAAATTTCTGTATTTTCTTCCCACTGAATGAAAAACATGTTTTTACCAAAAATCCACCAGATAGACTCAAACCTGCAGTTTCTGTTAAAGTTTCAGAAGTTTTTTATTGAAAGAAACTCATTTAGAAACATTTTATTTTGGCCTGATTTTATTATTATTTTGTTTCTTGTATGATTTATTGTAATTTTGGTCCTTCAAATACCAAAATTTCAGCATAACTTTATGTTTTGGTCCGTCTGATGATGTAATTTCAGGGTTTCCCCCAGTGCATTATAAGCCTGGCGGCCCGCCATGCTTCATGAACTATGAATATTGTTCTTTGAACTTTTACAAAGTAAACTTGCCAGCTCCTTAAAGTTAAATTTAAATGTTAAACGATTTAAAATCTTTTCATTTATGTATGCTGAAACCTTTGAATCAAATTCAGCAGCATTGATCATCTCAATAAATAAATGTTACATTTATATATCTGTTAAAATATCAGCATTTTTGGCTACAGAAGCAAGTTTTGCTTCTCTAGCCATAACTTTCCAACTCCAGAACTATCCCTTCAGTCTCTCCATGTGTAGCTTCATAAACATCAACATGAAATAAGAAGTGAAACAATCAGATGAATATTTTGAGGCCCCCAGGGCTTCTGCCCCCTGAAGCCCTGGGGCCCGATGGAGCCGCTGACTTAATTTGGATTAAACAAAGTGCAGATAATTGATATTCATTTTAATGATGTTTGATTTGTTGTTTTTAGTTGTGGGTTTAAATATTATTTCACTGTGGATGTTTTCTGTAACATGTAATATTTTTACATTTCCGACCGCCGGGTTGAGCAGGTTTTCTGGGGGAAACCCTGAATTTTTAAATATTAAATGATTGATAATTTGAACAGTTATTCAGTCCTTGATTCAACTTTTTACCAAATACTTGTTTTACTCTTGGGTAATTTCCTGATCAGCTGCTTTTTACTTAGACTTGAATAAAATTATGTTGAAGTATTTCTGCTTTTACTCGAGTATAGTTTTTGGATACTCTGCCTCCTCTGGTATTTAATCACAGACAAAATGAGTTACATGGTTGTAAAAGTAGGATAAGCTGATAAGAAACTATAAACTATAATGAGCTCTTCACTTTACAGTTATAGCGATTTATAAAAGTGTCTTTAGTTTGGAGGTTTTTCCACATTGTGTTCCTGCTCCAGACATGTTGCTCTGATTTTAACAAAAGTTAATCATTAGGTGAAGAAACGCTTCATTGTTCTAATTATTGTTGCTGCAATAGATTTTTATTAACGAAAACTTTCTTTCTTGTGATTTGACTCCAAAAAATACAATTGTATTATTGTTATTAGTACTATCATTATTATTATTAACTGATATAAAATGTTCTTAAATTAAAGGTATACTTATTTCTGTCTGCTTTTCCATCAGTTTCTATTTTAATTGTAATTAATTTCTGTAAAATCTACATTTTCAGAGCCGTTGTTTGCATCTTCAGCAGGTTGTTACCAGAACAGTTTAAGTGCTGAAACCTTCCTGTATTTATTTCGTTTTGGATGTGTACGGTGTGATTCCCACAAACTTAACATTTATACTTGTTTTTCCATGAATGACTTCTTCTTTCTTTCGTTTTGTCTTGCAGAATTCAACAGCTCCGGATATGTCATTCCTATTCGATTGGATTTATAGCGGTTTCAATAGCGTACTACAGTTTTTAGGTGAGATACTGTCTCAGCTTTTTATACCAAGAGAAAGCCAAGAATAAAATAAAACTGTTGCCTAATTACACAGAACAGAGCTGGAAGTGAAAGTTTTGGTGAAGCTGCTGGTTGTTGCCATTTCAGTGTCGCTGTGCAGAGAACTGCTGAGACGGCAATTAATATCGACTAATTCTGTAAACACCCTGTGGCCTGGGATGCTATGCTAATAATTAATATGCTAATGTACATTTAATGCAGCAAAAGAGAATTAGAAATAAAAGATGTTTGTTTGTTTGCCTAAACCTTTTTTAGCAAATGCTGAATTTATTTCATTTTTCCCCAATAGCTGAAATTTACACCTGGCAGAAAAAACAATGTTTGGTTAAATATTTACAACAACTCATATCTTTGGCTTAAAATTACCAACATTATTGTAACTTTTGCTTCTGTAACCAAAACAAAGAGCTTCAGAAATGACAACTGATTTGATTTAGTTTGATATTTGAAATATTCAGCCGCCTGTTTGTTCCTGGGATTCGGTTTGGAGTCGGCTCAGATTTTTACACGTTTTGGCCTCAACATCGAACGGAAGAATGTCAACCCGTCTGTCCAGGAAGTTAATACGATTAGAGCCACTGAAAAACAACAACAGATATGATTTATGTCTTTTATCTCAGAATTCTGATGTTTTTCCTCCAAATTCTGAGTTTTTTAAAAATGTATTTTTTTTATTTGGGGAGTCAAAATTCTGACTTTTCTTCTTTTGAATTACGATTGTTTTTTTCTCTGAATTCTGACCTTTTTAGTTTTTTTTTCTTTCGAATTCTGACTTCCTCTTTAAACTTCTGACTTTAATCTTGAGAAATTCTGAGACTAAAGTCAGATTATTTTTACCAGTGGCCCTAATCCTCTTCCTAATCTTAATCTCTTAAAGCAAACAAAGGAAATATTATTTTGAAACACAAGTCCCTCCCCCATCTGCTTTAGGTTTGGACTAGACTCTAGATTGACGCTAGCATCCTGAAGTGTACCAGTAGGTCTTCTCCCCAGTGCGCTGCTCCAGTTTCAGTCAGAGCGACATGCAGCGATTGTTCCAGTTCTCCCAGTTTGACAGGTTGCTCAGAGCGCTGACAGTAACGATGACGTTCAGCGGCGCTGACTCAGCCACAAATCTTATAAATCCTCTGAGTTTCGCTGTGCTGACTCAGCTGAAGGAGGAGTGGCTTCGTTTGCACCTTTCATCGGTTTATTCAGCCCCGTTTGGAGAAATGTTACTTTTCTCACATCAAGTCCAGAAGCACAGCAGAGTTTCATTAACTTCACTCGCAGCAGTGGAGGAAAATGTGAAGCAACAAACTCATTAGCATGTTTCTTTGTGGTGCACATTTTGCCAGGAAGACAACAGAAAGCGCTTGACATGATGCTTTCTGCCCACTTTGTTCTTTTCTCGGTTTTTAGTGACTCGTTCTAAAAATATCAGCTCATTCAGAAATCAGACAGCAGACCTGCTGCTGGACCTGGTTGCTTTATAAAATGGCTTTTATTCAATTTCTATTTTATTTGTAGCGTTGCGTATTTGTTTCCATAGTTACATAACAGATAATAAAGAAGATGATCTCATGTTGTTGAGTTTGCTTTTAGTTCTTTGTTCTTTAAACAATTCAAACAAAAGCAACAAAGAACAGAAACTTTGTCCTTTTTTGTAGCAGGCACCAGAAATATTTATATTTAATATAAAAAGACATTTCTTTTTACCAAAATCTCAGGTTCATTTTCTTAGATGCTTATTTTAATTACTTTTATTCATTTATTTTGATCCATTGTAATTGCTTGTTTTCTTTTTAGGCCCTTTGAGATTTCAAGATGTAAAAGGCATCTTAAAATCTGGTTTAGTATTAAGATTTGTTACGCCTTGGAAATCTAAGTTTGTTTCTAATTTTAGGACTGTACAAGAAATCGGGCAAGTTAGTATTTCTTGGCCTGGACAATGCTGGCAAAACGACGCTACTGCACATGCTCAAAGATGACAGACTGGGACAGCATGTGCCAACTTTACACCCAAGTGAGTTGTTTCCATAATCTAGCACATTTAATAACTTAGAAACATAATGCAGCTGTTTGTTAATCTGGGATTTTGGATTCTTTACCCAGCATCAGAGGAGCTGACGATTGCTGGCATGACATTCACCACCTTTGACCTTGGAGGCCACGCACAAGGTGTGTAATTCATTTATATATATATATATATATATATATATACACACACACACACACACACACACACACACACACACACACACACACACAGACCTGTTGCAGCATGGCTTCACATGCACAAGATCCCGTGTGCAGCTTCCTGCTGGAGGGCGAAAATCTGCCCGCTAATAATGACTAGCATGGGTTTTAGCTGTCAAATTGTCAACATAACGCACTAAATCTTACATGTATGTCAGATATATAAAAGAAAAATGGACTCAGTGCTTTGCTACTAACAGCAACTAGATGCAAAGTCAGGAAACGGTTTCAATCAGGAAAAATAGTGAATCAGATGGAAGTAGCTTAGTTATGCTAGCTTGACTATGACAGAATTAACATGTAGATGTGCTGCAGAATTCAGTTTTTTGGTTCAGTTAAAATCAGTGGAGGAGGTATTTAAATTAGCTAATATTCCACTGCTGTGTTAGCTTAGCTAATAGCAGTGGTAGCTAATCTACCACCACTGTGTTAGCTCAGCTAGTAGCAACGGTAGCCAATCTTCCACTGCTGTGTTAGCTTAGCTAATAGCAGCGGTAGCTAATCTACCACCACTGTGTTAGCTTAGCTAATAGCAGCGGTAGCTAATCTACCACCACTGTGTTAGCTTAGCTAATAGCAGCGGTAGCTAATCTACCACCACTGTGTTAGCTTAGCTAATAGCAGCGGTAGCTAATCTACCACCACTGTGTTAGCTTAGCTAATAGCAGCAGTAGCTAATCTACCACCACTGTGTTAGCTTAGCTAATAGCAGCGGTAGCTAATCTACCACCACTGTGTTAGCTTAGCTAATAGCAGCAGTAGCTAATCTACCACCACTGTGTTATCTTAGCTAATAGCAGCGGTAGCTAATCTACCACCACTGTGTTAGCTTAGCTAATAGCAGCGGTAGCTAATCTACCACCACTGTGTTATCTTAGCTAATAGCAGCGGTAGCTAATCTACCACCACTGTGTTAGCTTAGCTAATAGCAGCGGTAGCTAATCTACCACCACTGTGTTAGCTTAGCTAATAGCAGCGGTAGCTAATCTACCACCACTGTGTTAGCTTAGCTAATAGCAGCGGTAGCTAATCTACCACCACTGTGTTATCTTAGCTAATAGCAGCGGTAGCTAATCTACCACCACTGTGTTAGCTTAGCTAATAGCAGCGGTAGCTAATCTACCACCACTGTGTTATCTTAGCTAATAGCAGCGGTAGCTAATCTACCGCAGCGATCATTATTAATAATCACTAAACAAACATCGAGCCTGAAAACATAAAACTGTAACCGACTGAATGTTCTGCTCTGTGTGTGTGAAAAAGTTTGAGAGTTTTTTAGTGTTGAATCCTCATATAGCGGTGGGGTTGTCTGTTGCTATGACAACGAGTCTGCGTAGCAAGAACAAAAGTGGTTTTGAGTTTTTCTGTGTTATTTTGCTGCAGCGCTGCTGTGGATAGAAAAGAATCGTCTTTTTGCCCTCCGGCGTTGAGCACATGATCAAAATTTCCATTTGTAAACTATAACATGCAGTAGGTGTATAAATAGATTGAGATTTTCATCTTCAGTTTACCTGACAAGTTGGTTATTTTTTGCCTCTGCAGCCCGGAGAGTGTGGAAAACCTACCTCCCTGCCATTAACGGGATCGTCTTCATCGTGGATTGTGCAGACCTTCAGAGAATGAGTGAATCTAAAGCAGAACTTGATGTGAGTGTCGGCTGCTTTTAGTGAAGCTGAATGAAAACATCCATCTTTCTGCCATTTCTGAGCTCTTTGCCAGGCGAGGAGTTTGATTCTGCAAATGTAAATACAGGGTCTGTGTCACCAGTAGCAACAAGTTTTATATTTCATCAAACCTGTGAGCTTTCAGTGTTTCTGTGGTTTTCCTTTGAATTATTTCGTTAAAAACTGGGACAGAATTTAGATAAAGATAATATGTGTCTATAAAATACCTTAACATATTTACAAAAAATAAAAACATTAGTACAGACATTGTATTTCTACTAGATTTTACAGATGTCGGATGCTTTTTGCTGGGATTGGGATTTAATCTCACATTTACTGTTTCAGTGATGATCTATAATCATAGCTCTTTTTTATCCACCTTTCTAGGCGTTAATGACAGACGAGACCATCGGAAATGTGCCTATCTTAATCCTTGGCAACAAAATCGACAGGCCTGAAGCCGTGAGCGAGGAGAAGCTGCGCGAATGTTTTGGACTTTACGGACAGACGACAGGCAAGGTGAGGAGACGGAGCAAACCATCTGTCTTATGGATAAAGAAACAAATAAAAACATCTGTCATTTTTTACAGTCTGGAAATGTTTTTGCAAAAAAGCCGTATGACATTTAAATTTTTCATTGGACTCCATTTGTTGTTCAGCCTCTTTTATCCAGCTGATTATCAGGAAATAACAGCCAATCAGCTCTCGGTTGGTTCATGGATACCTGCCTGTTATAGAACAACAGACGGAGTGAATCTACAAATATATTCAACAACTTCTGTCCAAAATAAAAGAATTTATTAACAAACTTCTTCAGCTCTTTAACAAAGATGATATTGATAACTAAACTAAGTAAAACAAAGAGAAATAAGAAAAGTGATGAGCTAAAAGTGATCAGTGTTAAAATGTTTAACATTATACTAATGTTTAAGGTTTATGAGGACAAATTAACTTTAAAGCTGCAAAGATCAGTTTGTGTTCAGTCTACAATGCAAAGAAAAAGGAAAATAAAACATTATTTTAATCAAATGTTTTAAGAAACAGTTAATTGGATTAATCACGATGAATCAGGTGTTGAAAGAATGACTTAATAAATGATTTAATATTCTGATAATTAGCTAATTTCAATAGTAATTAAACCAAAACTGAGCAAAGTGTAACTAACCCAGTGTGGCTGTGAGACGATTTTCTGTCTGATGGTTCATTTGTCTGAGAATATAAAACTTTGAAATTCACCCACAGAAACATAAATATAGAAGCAGAGCTAACGCGTCTCGTTTATCAGCAAAGAAACTGATTTGGGGGTTTAGTTACTTTGTCTGAAATGTGTTTTACCTTGAACTCGTCATGGAGCAAAGTTTTAACTTCACCTGGTTCAAATTCTGGAAAAAAAACTATTAAATACCTTTTGGTTGCCAATTATTTATCTTTAAAAAGTCTGACCTGCTGATTCCAATTTTGACAAAGATTTTTAAATTTTCTGTCTGAAATATTGCTAGATGTAGAAAGTGGGGCGACTATTGTTTACTGCAGATATGCAGACCTGAGCCGGTGGGCCGTCTGACCTTTAGACCTTCGCTAGGTAGAAAAGATCGGCTTCACATCGATTATCAGCCCATCTAAAATGAAGGAAATCAGCTGATAAATCTGTACACCTTTATTAAAACTAAATAAATGAGTATTTTTTTAAAGTAGTTATTTCTAATGTATAAAAACGGCTAATGTGGTTAGTCATTTTTTAAAATTTGTCAGAATAATCAATAGATTAGTAATTGATTCCTAACTCTCCATCGTCTCCTGCTTGGCGCTGATCTGTTGGATCCAACCTGAACTGTTTGGACCTTTTTGGTCTCCAGGGCAACGTTCCCATGAAGGAGCTGAACACGAGACCGCTGGAGGTTTTCATGTGCAGCGTGTTGAAGAGGCAGGGCTACGGCGAGGGCTTCCGCTGGCTGTCTCAGTACATCGACTAAACCAGGCCCCGCCTCCCACTACACTATCGGCTAGGGGGCCAAAACCAGCCGTTCCAGACGCCCACCATCATCATCATCCTCTCAGCCCCGTTCGGTTAATCAAGTCTGCCTTCGCCTCCAGAGAAACCAGTACGACTCGACCCCAATAGACTTTTATTGGTCGAACATTTGGTTCACACACACTCACTTTCATCATCATCATCTCTTTATTTTTATTTCATTTTTCCAAGAGAGAGGGGTTCACGTTGAAATGGTTGAATCTTTTCTACACCATGTTTGCTGTCCTCCTCTTCCGACAGACTCAGAAGTTTAAATCTGTTTGATTCTGTTGCTAAATAAACTTCTTCCTTCCCCCAACTCAGACACAGCAGTACACTTTTTTAACAGATAAATTCATTCCACGTTGTATCTAATCAGTGTTTTCTTTTTGTTGCTTTCTTTAACATGGTTTGAGTACATTTAAAAATTGCCCTCACCATCACACATTTGGCTGTTTCCCCGTGTATTGAATGGAGCAGTGCGTTTATCTTAGTGTATCATAAGTTAGATCCATATCTCTTTCTGTCCAGCCTCTGAGCGGGCTCCCTTTTTAAAACGGAGCCAACTTCTCTTTGTTGTTTGTTTTAAAATAGAATATGATACTGGCTATAACTCTTTGATAAAATTATGTAGATATCACAATGTTCAGCTGACGCAAAGATGGATGTTTAAAGGAATCAAATCGGCTGACCGTAACACGCCATAAAGAGATGAGGGAGGAATAAAGAGACGCTGGTTAAAATTAGGCAATATTAGAAGCAAGTGAGACGTTTGACAGGGTGAATTTGGTGAAAACAGCGGAGACAGGTAGACAGGCCTAGAACACCTCCAACAAAGGGACCATATTAAATATAAATATATGAAATGTACACAAACATCGTACATGGATTTTCTATTTCTGAGTGGTATCCTTTGAAATATGTGCATTAACAGGAACTATTATGCATGCCTTGTTCTTTTGATTATTTTTAAGAACTATTAACTCTGTACGAGGGAAGACGATGCCAAAATTACCAACTAGAGATGATTGTCATGTTTTTGTTTTTTTTAAGGAAACAATGTGCATAATATACTTTAATCTGTCCCTGTCCCTTTGTGTCTCTTTCATCCCTCATGAATAAGTAATGAGATGTTCCAACATGAATGGGACCTGCTGTTGTTTGCATCATTAAAAAATGTAATAAATGTTTGCAATGAATAATCGGATCAATCAATCTAATTTATTTGTGCAGTACTGAGCAACATAAAGTGCTTTTCAGGAATTAAATGTATATATTTACATGAATTGTCAACATTAGTATGGCTGTCAACACAAAGGTGGAGGAAATATCTATTTTTATCCTGTGTTTACTAAAGAAAATCCAAAATATTTCTAAAATTAATGGAAAAAAATCTGGCAAAAAATGATTAAGTTAAAATGTGTAATAAAGGATACAGGTTGTGCTTTTTTTCCACAAATTTTAATATTTAACAGAACCTGAGTAAATGGATATAATTTCTGTCTGAAATCAGCAGATGGAGGGTTCTGGAATGGCCTAGTCAAAGTCTGGGCTTGAAACTATTTAATAGGCTGTGGCATGAGCAAGGTTTTGGAAACGCGACTTCAGGTTGTTTTCGGTACCTTTTCTCACAAATAACTAAGGTACTTGTTCAATTTTGTTTTATGAAATATTTAATAATGACCAAAAAGACAAAAACAGAATAAATGTTAGATTTCTTTTTTTTTTTTTAGCTCAAATTCAAAAAGTTAAAAAAGCCTCTGTGGGAGCAGTAAGGTCTTTGTAAAGAAGTGAATGAAACATTAAATTAATTAAACGTTTGTATCTGTGTCCATTCTACATTTCAGCCTGTTTGGAAAAGTAGCAATAAGTTCAAACTTTGCATCTTGTTTCTATTTTAAAATATATTTTAAGTTCCTTGTATCTTCATTCCACCCTAGAAAAAATATAATTAAAAATAAAGATTAACATTCCTGCCAGTAAGGTGACAAAATGTAAACCTCTGTCCTATCAATCAACAGCTTGCAGAATTTGGTATAATCTTGTCCATCATTAAAAATGAATAAATTTACTATCCGGACAGAAAACTTTTGTGTGATTTGAATTCTCTAAATGTAAAATGAAGCAAAAAATGAATAATAAAGATGATCTGGCTGGACTGTTGTGTCATTTCATGTCTTGTTGCTTTCTTAGAAAACAACTAATCTTTCAAACTAAAAAGTGAAAACATCTGTCTGACTAGACTCGACCTTGTTCTGACAGAATGAATAGAGTGGAGAGTTTTAATAAGTCAATGACACATTTACACAATTATTTCATAAGTTACTTAGGAGTGGAGAACTGGAGTAACAGTTTAAGTTATATATATGTGAAATATTAAATTTCACTGTTTCTCTAACTATTCTAAAACGGCATTAGAGATAAACTGTTCTTACTAAAATGTACATTTTCAAAGCTTAAAAAGTGTCTTCAGTCTTACATTATATATATACTGCTCAAAAAAATAAAGAGAACATTTCACTTTAATTTTGTGTGTGGCTCCAAATCCAGGCCTCCATTGGTTAATAAATTTGATTTCCATTGATGATTTTTGTGTGATTTTGTTGTCAGCACATTCAACTTTGTACAGAACAAAGTATTCAATGAGAATATTTCATTCATTCAGATCTAGGATGTGTTATTTGAGTATTTGAGTGTTCCCTTTATTTTTTTGACCAGTATATATATATATATATATATATATATATATATATATATATATATATATATATATATATATATATATATATATATATATATATATATATATATATATATATATATATATATATATATTACCATTGAACTGGAAATTGTCAGATCTGGCAACCCCGTCGAACAGCGCCATGTTTGTCATTTATGAGCGTGAGGCGCATGCGCCATACTGGATATAAATATAGCGACGTTAATTGTTTGAAAGACAAAAAGAAAAGAAAGGCGCGGATCGCACCTGGCAGCCGGAGACGTCAAGCTGCTGGTGTGATATTCATCAACTCTGGAACCTGGATTTAAAAATGAACTTCACTGGTCTCCTAAGACGCCGCATCGTTCTTGATGCCCAGCCTAAATAACTCAAAACTTTCCCAATCCAACTGGAATGGTCTGTGTTGCTTTAGGCCTCATAAAATGGCGACTTAACTCACCTGCTGAGGATTGGCTAGAGAGGGCGAGAGGCCGCGGGAGCGCCATGTTGGAAATGGCTGCGTTGTTACTCGGTAAGTTATTTTTTTGGAATCCTCACTCGGAGTTATTTGTGTTGTTCCTGATTAAGTTACTGAAGCCATTTTTATGGCTGAACAGAGCAGCAGATGAAGAGCGAGCCGACCATGGCGTCTCAGGCGGTTTGTTTGGCTGATGGCGTCCCTGAATATCTGTGGAGGAAAACAATGGCGTCTGGAACTAGCAGCAAATCGATTATGGATATTAAAGGGATTTACAATCGGGCTGAGGATCGCTTCAGGCTGCCTGGGGGACCCGCCCGACCCTTCAAAGGTAGGTTAAGTCAAGCAACTGTTCGATGGCGGGTCCAGAAGACATCTCAGGGTAGGAGCTGCTGCGGGTTTGATGCTAGCTGCTGATGCTAACGCTGTTGAAGGCCAACGCTCGGCTGATGCTGGTTTGGTTTGATTCTCTGCTGAGAGTCAGTGAGCTGAGAAGGATCCGGCTGTTGAAAATCCTTTTTTCTTGGTTGTGGTCATGTTGATCTGTGGAGGTTTAAGTGTAGTTTGCATGTTGGAATCTGAAGTTCATGATTAAAAATCAGTAGTTCTGTGAAAGAAAGATGGCTGCCAAGGTTTTGGCGAATACAGTATAAAGGCTGCAGGAAGTCATTGAGTTGGGCCAAGTAGATATCACCATAATAATCCTTGATGCCATACCTACACATTATTGGTGATAATTCAATGTGACTATGTTGCCATTTAATATAGCTGCATAAGATATTTGTCTTTTGCATGAATACTAAATGTTTTTGGGTGGAAAATGAGGTCTTTTACATTTCAATGTACATACCTTTTTTATTTTTTGTATGCACTTAATACTTAGTTTGAAACCTCATCTAAATATTTCAGAAATGGGATCCATACTTTAATAATCTAACTCACAAATTTTATTTACGTTAAACAACTTAAAAGTGACAACCGATTGTCTTTGCGTCAAACGCGTGGCCTCTTGCGATTTCATTTCTTCTGGACGACAATTTCATTTCTTCTGGACGACGGCGCTCAACGGAGAGATCTACTGGAGGTCAGAGGTCAGAGGTAATGTTCATTGTCTAATCCACCCTCTGATTTGCAGGTTTTCAGATGAAATTAACAGTTTTCCTTCTAGAGATGAGCCACTGGGACCTGTCTAAGAGTTTTGTCTGTTTTTAACCCAGTTTCTCTCCTAGACTAAGATCCTTACTTGCATTGTGTTGCATCTAACCATTTTTTCTCTGATAAAGCCACAAAAGGAGCTTCTATTGCAACTAACTCTTTATTTTCTCCAATATAGAAATACTCCTGCAGCAGCTCTTTCTGTCTCTCTGCTCTGTCCTTTCTATTCCCCCCGGGGGTCGTGACAGATGGGCTTTCATGCAGAACCACCTTCTGGTTCCGCTAGAGGTTATTTCCTGTTAAAGGGAAGTTTTTCCTCTCCACTGTCAATGCATACATCTTCATTTTGAGCCTAAGCTTATAACTTTTAACCAATTTAAATAATTGGTGTAGTGATGACTTTTTTTTTCTTCCTTTGGAAAATCATCCTGTTAAAAGGAAGTTTTTCCTTTTCTGTCACATGTATCCTCAGTATGAGGCCTTGGCTAAGCTTGTTTGGTATTACTTTTAACCATACTAGATAATGTTTGGTGAAGTGTTGGCTTTTTTTTTTTTTTTTTTGGGAAGTCTTCATGTTAAAGGGAAGTTGCTCCTCTCTACTGTCACCATGTGCATCCTCAGTTTGTCTATGGTGATGATGGTTTTGAGCTCATGGTTCAGAATTTAAGACCTTTTCAATACCTTGTGGTATACGGACCAAGAAGATGTAGAAGCCAAACAAGTTTTTGTCAACATGAAGACTGACGATCCTGTGGACATCAAGAAGGCGGCTATGGCACTGGACTCTGAACCTACCAGTGGGAAATGTGGTTTGCTACTTCCTGTAGCCAGTCCTCAAGACTCTGAAGTCATTGGAGGATTTCAAAGAAAATTGGTAACGGGTACAATAAAACGGTTGATCCATTCCCAGGTCGACGCAGGAAAATCTGGTAATCTATGTGAAAGGTAGGTGTTCTGGTCTTGGGTACAACAACCGTAACAGATCTGGGATTCTCAGCTCTGTGATCAAATGTGGAATTTATTGTAAAAGGGGTGTGGGCGCGGACGAGCGGCGGGGTAAAAGGGGTGTGGGCGCGGACGAGCGGCGGGGTAAAAGGGGTGTGGGCGCGGACGAGCGGCGGGGTAAAAGGGGTGTGGGCGCGGACGAGCGGCGGGGTAAAAGGGGTGTGGGCGCGGACGAGCGGCGGGGTAAAAGGGGTGTGGGCGCGGACGAGCGGCGGGGTAAAAGGGGTGTGGGCGCCGACGAGCGGCGGGGTAAAAGGCGTGTGGGCGCCGACGAGCGGCGGGGTAAAAGGCGTGTGGGCGCCGACGAGCGGCGGGGTAAAAGGGGTGTGGGCGCCGACGAGCGGCGGGGTAAAAGGGGTGTGGGCGCCGACGAGCGGCGGGGTAAAAGGGGTGTGGGCGCGGACGTTTGTGGGATGACAAAAACTGACTAGACCAATGACCCATAGGGGAAAAGCCCTGCAGACAAACCCACAGGACAACCCCCCTCCACCCCCCCACAACAACTGACTGAGAAGGCCTTCATCGCACCCCACTGATGGATGACCATAATGACCCGAGAAATGCTGTAGGTATGTTGTTCAGGTGATCTTTACAAGTGTGAGTTTTTGAAGTGACAATTTATTCTGAGCTGCTAAAGGCTTTGACCTGAAACCTGCATCCCTCCGGTTGTCTTTCTGTCCTGTTGTCCTTCAGGAATCTCCTGCATCATATTGTTGTCTCGGATTTACCAACGACGGACAGAGGCCCCTGATGGACGACGCGGGCCCCTGATGGATGACCTTAACGACCTAAGAAATGCTGCAGGTATTTGCTGTTTAAGTGATATTGTCAAGTGAGTTTTTGAAAAGTGATGACTTCGTTCTGAGCTGCTAAAGGCTTCGACCTGAAACCTGCATCCATCCTGTCTTTCTGTCCTTCAGGAATCCTCCTGGATCATCTCTGATTTGGCTCTTCATCGCCCCACCATCAACTAATGGAAAAGGCCTTCATCACCCCCACTGATGGATGACCTTAGCGACTCGACTGTTGGGTTCAGCAGGTTTTCTGGAGGAAACCCTGCAAGGGTTCCCAGGTGAACAGGTAAGGCAGACTCCTCCTGATCCATTTTGACTGAAATTCTCCCAGTTCTACTTGTTTTTACAAACTCTACCTGTTTTGCTGTTGAAACATTTCTTTAAGTAATATTTACAAGTATGAGCTGTTGCAGAGGGTTTGACCTGAAACCTGCCTCCATCTTGTGGTCCTTCAGGAATCCTCCTGGATGATCTTGATTTCATCTCTGAATTGGTCCTTCATTGCTCCACCATCGACCGACGGAAGAGGCCTTCATCACTTTTTTTTTTTTTTTTTTTTTTGGACAATTTTGTTCAGAGACCAAATAATTTAAAATGTCCTCCAGTTTTAGTGTTAAATGTTGGAATTTAATGTTTTTTGATCTTTGAGAAAGTGTTTCATGGTTATGGCATTAAGGAAAAGCTCAGTCTGGTTTAGGTTTTCCTGTTCTCTGTAGTTATGCTGCTGTAGGTTTAGGTTGCTAAAGGATGAACTGATCACTTTCTGTTCTACATTATTTGCTGTTATCTCCATTGGAGCTCCAACCTGGTCTGGCGTTCTGATTGGCTGGTTCCTTCCTGGAGGAGGGCACCAGCTGGCACGATGCTGCCATCACCTAACCGTTCTCCCTCTCCTGCTGTCAACTCTTCACTCATGAATGTAGAAGGTTCTCCTGACCAGCTGACCTGTTGTCTCTCTGCTCCGTCTTCTCAGCTCCAGTTGGTCGTGTCAGATGGCTGCTGGTTCTGACCTGGTTCTGGTTCTGCTGGAGGTTTCTTCCTGTTACAGGAGAGTTTTTCCTCTCCACTGTGGCTACATGCATGCTCTGTATGAGGGATTGATGTAAAGACAACTCACCACAAGCGAGTGGCTGTGGCCCCCTGCTGGTCAGGAGGACTGAATGCTGTAAGTAATGACTCCATGCAGTCTGCTGGGTTTCCTTTGGTATGAACTCTTTAAACTACCTTAATGGTTAACTTAGCTTATTGTACCAATTATAATATGAACAAAAATAATTTGAGTTCGAAGTGCTTTGAGACACTTGTTGTGAATTGACGCTGTATAAAATTGAACACCTAAACCAACGAATGTGCCCAACCAACACAAAACACCCCCAACAACCAACCCCCCAACAACCAATACAAAACAACCAACCAATACAAAACAACCAACCCCCCCAACAACCAATACAAAACAACCAACCAATACAAAACAACCAACCCCCCCAACAACCAATACAAAACAACCAACCCCCCCAATAACAATACAAAACAACCAATACAAAACAACCAATACAAAACAACCAAACAATACAAAACAACCAACCCCCCCAACAACCAATACAAAACAACCAACCCCCCCAACAACCAATACAAAACAACCAACCCCCCCAATAACAATACAAAACAACCAACCAATACAAAACAACCAAACAATACAAAACAACCAACCCCCCCAACAACCAATACAAAACAACCAAACAATACAAAACAACCAACCCCCCCAACAACCAATACAAAACAACCAACCCCCCCAACAACCAATACAAAACAACCAACCCCCCCAATAACAATACAAAACAACCAACCCCCCCCAACAACCAATACAAAAACTGCATATTAAACAGTAAAATAATAAACATTTATTCAACTAATTTGTATTTATAATGGGAATTTACAACAATGTTGTCAAGGCATTTTAAAGTCATTACAATTTTTGTCATGAATTCCAGTTGGTCCTAGTTATCTATGCATTGGGTTCAGTTAATAGTTTAGAGTTCATACCAAAGGAAACCCAGCAGACTGCATGCAGTCATTACTGACAGCATTCAGTCCTCCTGACCAGCAGGGGGCCACAGCCACTCGCTTGTGTTGAGTTGTCTTTACATCAATCCCTCATACAGAGCATGCATGTAGCCACAGTGGAGAGGAAAAACTCTCCTGTAACAGGAAGAAACCTCCAGCAGAACCAGAACCAGGTCAGAACCAGCAGCCATCTGACACGACCGACTGGAGCTGAGAAGACGGAGCAGAGGGACAACAGGTCAGCTGGTCAGGAGAACCTTCTACATTCATGAGTGAAGAGTTGACAGCAGGAGAGGGAGAACGGTTAGGTGATGGCAGCATCGTGCCAGCTGGTGCCCTCCTCCAGGAAGGAACCAGCCAATCAGAACACCAGACCAGGTGGAGCTGCTGGAGAGAAAAAAATAAAGAAAACAAAGTTAACAGTTAATACCAATATGATCATCCATATAGACTGGTTATGCATGTAATTAACCTTGGATCAAAGTATTTTTGCATTGTTCTATTGCTCATTGTCCTGTTTGACCCCAAATGTAATAAAACATTTTAATTCTTATGTCGGTCTGTAATGAAATGAATCTGAAACCAAGCTGAAGGGAGCCGTTTTCCCCCAGTTGCTAATGTCAGGTCTTCCTCTACTATCACTGTTCTAACACCACAGCGCCACCTTCAGGCCTCTCCCAGATCAAACAGTTTCTGGTTTCTTTTTCCCCTCCGGGAGCTGCCACCTCATCGTGGTGGAGGGGTTTGAGTGTCCCAGAGATCCGAGGAGCCGTCTGCGGTCCCATGCCTCTGGTTGGCTCGGACTGGACCAAGAGCAGCCCAGAGAAATATAGAAATGCAGAAACTGTGTGTTCCTGCTTAGAACTAGTGATGTAGACAGAAGTCAGGTTTTCTCCAGTGTTTCACCAGCCTGGTGGGCCAGGCTTTATTTGCCACTCCCCCCCACCACCAGGCTAATCTTAGTTTATTTTAAATGGGGATTTTTATTCGCTAGCTTCATAGTGCATTGAACTGGCTGAGGGTTATGCACTGACTGGCGTCCCTTCAGCTGCCTGTTGGCTTCATGCTGTCATTTCTGCTTGTGCTCCTCTGACTTGTTATAACTGAACATTTTGTAACTCAAACACGCAGCAGGCCCTGAAGGCCGGTTCATCAGCGCCATGTGTCGGGACTCATCCTCTTTCACTTTATGATTTGAATGCTCTACATATTAAATAAATTACTAATGAATGAGAAAGATGATCTGGTTGGTCTGGTATTTCTGTTGCTCTATTAGAAAACTTGGATTTAAAACTCTGAAATCGGTGAAAACATCTGTTAATATAGAGCTACATTAATAGTCACGTTTAGAAAGAATTGTATCCTGGTTAATTTATACATTTTGATGTTGCGTGTGTGTTATTTCTAGCCTGAGCGCTGAAACAGAGGCTGGTTTAAACAGATTACATAACGGTGTGTGTTGTGTAATGCTGTTGGCATGAGCAGTGCTCAACACTGCCACTAGGTGGTGCTCAAAACACACGAAACGTTTATCATTTTTGATAGAGATGACGTAAATCCTCTTTAGTACAAATAAGGCTGATACTCATTTGGTCTGGGAATATGGACTATTACCAGTTATTTTTTTTTTTTATAATAAAATTAATGGTGACTCAAACTGGATAAAATCCTTCCTGATAATTCAGGTTAAACCTCCCCTGAGCAGGAAGTCCTAAATTTTAGTTATGTAATATCTTATATATATAATTTTTTTTTCTTCCCTTCTTGGGTTTAGTTTTTTTAGACGATAAACTCGTATATAGCTTTGAGTGGATAGTTGCCTTCAGAGTTACTGAATGCATCGTTTCAAGAGTAGTTGACTCTTGAATATCTCTCCAGCCCTACAAACTAAAAGTTTAAAGTTCATACACAACATAACATCCCAGGGTTTCCCCCAGTGTATTATAAGCCTGGCGGCCCGCCATGCTTTACTAGCCTCACCGCCAGGCTAAGCGTTGCTTGTTTACGTTTCACGGAAAATAAATAGAAAAAAAAAATCGCGTTTTTTTTTCTTTAAAGCCGGGCTGCAAGCGTCTCTGTTGCTCTGAGCATTTCACTAGCAGAGCAGATTTATCCAAAATGATAGGTTTATAATAGACAGGTTTGTAGTTTATGCATTTAAACCCGACAGCGCGGACCAATCACAGCTGGCGCCTCTGCGCTTTGCCTCGTGCGCTGCCGCCTCCTTTCCCTCAAACTGGACTCAGGCTGACCTGTAAGGATATTTACATCAACCTACTGTGAGGAATTATGATCCTTTGGATCATAATCTCTAGGTAGGAGTCTAAAACCCGCCGCGTTAGCTCTGGTTGCAGCTCAATGTGAACCGCAGGAATAAGTTGTAGCGAATTCAGAGGCGCGTTGTGGAGCGGTGAGAATGATTTATCTTTGTGAACGAACAATTATATGCGGCGTTTCCATCTCAACACGCTGCCCAGCGTGTGGCTCTGTGTCTGTCTTCCCTGTAGAGTTCATGTCTGGTCCCGGTTGGCCGGAGCGTTTGTGGATAACGAGCAGCGCTAACCTGATCATGCAGGTTCAGCCCGGTGAGGAGCTTTAACGCTCTCCTCGGAGTCACGCATCACGCTGATTTTATATCATTTTATTATTGTTTTTAGTATTATTTTTCCGGTTACACGATGCATCAAACCATATCAAATGCGTTGTCTACTTAGAGTTAATGCACGCAGAGATCTGAGAAACTCGTGGCAGTCAGACACGGTCGAGTCTCGACCAACCAGAATAGTTTCTGTGATGATTAAAAACTCAACAGACACAAAATGGAACAACTAGTAAAGCCAAATCTCCCGTTTGTTGCGCATCTCTGCGCAGTGCAGCGGATTTACTCGTTGTGCAGGGCCGGTCCAAGGCTGCATGAGGCCTTGAGCAGACTTTAACTTAGGGGCCCCTCTAGCTGCTAAAATCATCAGCACCTCTAACAGCTTCTGTGTTAGATTTAGTGAAATATGGCAGAAGGGAGTAGTTTAAATGGTCAGCCTAAAAAGCAATAAGTTATAATCGCAGTTTACTAAATTGGATTTGTAAATTCAAAGATTAAACTCACAGCATCAGATTGTTGCTATGGTAACAAAACAATCTGAATATTGTTCTTTGAAGTTTTACAAAGTAAACTCGCCAGTTCCTTAAAATCTTGTATTTAAATGTTAAACAATTTAAAATCTTTTAATTTATATATGCTGAAATTGAATCAAGTTTAACAGCATTGATAACCTCAATAAACAAGTGTTACATTTATGTATCTGTGGTCTGTTTTAAAATATTAGCGTTTATGGGGCCCCTGAAGCTCTTGGGGGCCTGATGGAGCCGCTGACTTAATTTGGATTAAACAGAAGTGCAAATTTGTTGTTTTTAGACTAGATGTGGGTTTAAATAGCATTTCACTGGAGATGTTTTCCTGTAACATATAATTACACAGTAATACTTTAATAGGTAACACTTTATTTGAAGGGGGTGAATAAGACTGACATAACACCTTCATAACACCTGTCATGAACATGAATAAGCCTTCATGAATATTTATGACTGTCATAAAGCGTCATTCGGTAAATCATGACACTTTTAATACAAAGTTGACATTATTCAAAATGTCTTTATGACAACTTGACATTAACCAAGAAATCATTACTGATATAAATTTGTTATAAAAGTATTACTGATTGCACTTTAAAAATTAGGTAACTTTATGTTATTAAAGGTAAAGTTTAAACGGTAATGATTTCCTGGTTAATGTCAAGTTGACATTATTCAATAAAGTGTTACCCTTTAATATTTTCTGTCAACTTAACATCTTTTAATACAAAAACACGGTGGACCGCCTCGACGCCCCCACCACCAGGCTTAGCAGGTTTTCTGGGGGAAACCCTGCATCCCTAACCCAGTAGTTGAGCTCGTTCTTGATCTGGCCTACATGAAACGAGCCCTTGAGCGCCCTCTGCTGGATAAAGCAGCTTAGTGGAAATCCAAACAGTTACAGTATGAGATTTAATTTCGCCCCCAAAACCTGTAAACAAAGGCTAGAGTATCCAGAAATACTAAAGAGTAGAATTACTTCAACAGTATTTGGTAGAAAGTCTAAAGTCCTAAGTAACTGATCAAATTACCATTTAATATTTAAAAATTACATCAGATGGACCCAAAAGTGAAGTGGACATTTTTAAGGACCAAAATGACGATTCATGTAAATAACAAAATCATGAAAACATGAAATGGTTTCAAATCAGTTAAACTTGAACGAACTGCAGGTTTGTGTCTGTCTGGTGAGTTTCTGCTTAAAACATGTTTTTCATTCAGTGGGAAGAAAATCCAGAAATTTAACTCGAGTAAAAATACTTCAAAATAAAATGACTCAAGTAAAAGTAAAAAGTACAGCATAGTAAACATGCTGCTAAAAGTTCAGAAGTTACCCAAGTAACTGTAATGGAGAACATGTAACCAGTTACTGCCCAACTCTGCCTGTAACAGTATTTTCATTCATGCTCCGTGCTTTAAAGCAGATAAATGTTACAGCTGACAGCAATAGTGCAGATTAGATTTTTTATATATATATAAAAACCCTGAGCTGGCATCAAAGGGGCTTTTCTACATTTAGTTTTTTTGTCTGTATTCTGAATTGCTCAGATAACTTTGTGTTTTGAGAAAGAATAATAAAACCAAATCAGTTTGGATGTGCTGCAGCTTGGAGAACAAACGCTCCTCTGAGGCAGAACGGCAGCGCAGCTTCATAAACATAACAGGAAATATTTGGTTTGTCACTTTGCTTCGTCAGCTCAGATGAGCCAGATCTGCTCTCAGATAATTTGGCCTCAGTTAGGTTCTCATGTGAACACAGAAATCAGACCCGTACTGTGCATCACTGCCTTCATTTCTGTTTAACGTTCTTCTCTTTAAACTAATCACTGTATAAACTTCAGTGCTTTGTAAAGTTTTTGTTTAAATTGAAGCCTGGAATTGACCAGATGTGGATGTTTATTTTCGAGTAAAAACCACATTGGTACATTTAACTTGGCCTTTCCATTTTTTATTTTACATGAAAATTGTAAAATAAAACATATTCTAAGCAATTTTTTACACACAAATTGCTTTGTGTGTAAAAACGTCATAATTTACCTCATTAAATGAGGTAAATTATTTGACCGATAATCAGAAAACTAACCTAAATCCATTCAATGCAAGCATTTTAAAACACCTGATCTGTTTTAGTTTCAGTAACGTATTGCTAAAACCGAAAGGCTCTTTAATTTATGACTAAAAATTGAGGAAAGCCTGTTTTTTGTTTTTTTTCTTCTACATCTGGCAAGTGACTAAAATTAGTGTAAGGTTTGTCAAAGTGATTTATTTTAACAGATTCAGAGAATCTGGAATTAGGAATATCTTGGTTTAAAAAACGATGTTTGGCTTAGACCTCATGATGATGTCCCCAAAAATAAAAGATCTTAGAGTAATAAAACTTTATATTTGGCTACATTAGGTTAAAAAATGAAACTCTACTTTCATTTCAAGATAACGGTGTCCTGTTTTACTCCAGCTGTGTTGTTCAGTGTAACAGCATCAGTACTTTCATTTGACAGAACTTCCAAAAACTAAAAGCAGTTGTAAGTTAATACGTGTTTATTTGGATGTGTTGCGGCTCCAGTGGGTCTCTGCCCTTTTTTCCTCGTAGGGTTCTGCAGACGGGTCTCTGCAGGTGACATGTTGCCCTGATTGTTGCTCTGCAGCTTTAAAACTGCCATGAATGCAGCAGTCAGGAGGTTTTTCCTCTCCCTCCTCAGACCCTGTTTGGTTTGGTTTGCATTTGCTTATTTCTGGTCAACTATAGGTTCTGCATTAATCTATTTTGGTTTCTCATTTCAGGCATTCCTCTTTTTTCAGGTTTATTTCTTTAATATAATTGAATAAATTCTATTTTCATGAAGTCAGTAAATCCTTGTGTGGTCTCCTTTAATGTTACCCCATCAGACGAGCCTTACCTTGTTTATCCACTTTCACAGACACCAGATCTGTATTATATCTGCTCATATTTAGGTTTGAAGGATCATTTTCAGATTCAGATGAAGTGAAGAAACATCTCACCACCAGGGGGCAGCACAGGAGGCACCTAATGTTTACTGCCGTCATTTAAAAAAGTTATTAAAAATAATGATCAAAATATTATCTAAATTAGAAATATATATTATGAATCACATTTGTTTTTCTGAAGGGAAAGATAAATAAAAAAACATTTTATATGCTGGTCATCCTAGTACAAGGATTTCATTTTATCAGCTCTTCAATGTTTCATGTAGTCTGGATTAATGAAGGAAGAACATCTGATCTGAAAAAGACGCTTCACTCTGAACAGAAAATAAGACAAAAACTGTTTAAAATAAAAACAGCCAAAACTCCTTTTAATTTGACCCAGTTCTTTGGATTTTAGTCAATAAAATGTGTATTTTCTCATTTAAATTGTTTATTTGCATAATGTATTTGTAAAATTGCATAAATATGCCAGTCTTGTATGGGATTAACAGTCAGATTAACCGATTTGGTGAAATAATGGTTATTTTCAGAGCCGTATGTTTCATGTTTGTGCTGCATTTATCCCAGGAGAAACATCTGGATACGTTTGTCTAATGAAGTTATTTCTCATGATTTTTTATAAAAATTTCGTTTAAAAAAAAAAGATAATTTTAGTTTACTAAAATATTGGGAAGTACATGACTGAACATGAGTATTTATGCCAGAGCATTCAGTAAAAAATAAAACGATGATTAATTGGTCCAATAAAACATTATGTTGTGTTGTATTGTTGCCTCTGGTCTGTTTTCCAGTCCAATGACCTTTCACCTCTCAGAGCGAGCTCATCCTCAGTGTGAATCCCTCGCTGACATGAAAACACATCCTGGAGTTAAACCATATTCAGCCAGACACCTGCAGCTGCTTCCTCAGTTTCATTTTTCTCCTTTTTAAAAATCTTTGCAGGCTGAATGAAGCTTCAGCCGCTCAGGGAGCCGTGAATAAACCTAAAGATGGCCGCTAATTTAGTTTATGCTCTTAACAAACATGATTCTGTTTTTCACCCACAGTTTACTAATGTTAGTCTCCTTTATCTACCACATTGGTAGAATCTTTTGTCTAACATTTGAAGTGTAGGAGCAGCAGCAGCGAGTCGTTTTTTAAAAAGAATAATTCATTAACTCAGAGGCAGCAGATTCTGCGTTTCCCCGCGGCGTTAAAATCTAAGCCTGATTGACTGAAACGCCACAACGGCAGAGAAATCCACTGGGAAACTGGTGGATAAAGAGCTTTACATTCAGCTAAATATTATTTATCAGTTACGCTGACATTTATATTCCCAGTGAGTTAATTTAAAAATTGATTAGACAAGTGTCAGAAAGTTGTTTGTCTTGGTTTCACAGAGCAGAAGATGATCTTAAAGACAAAACTGGAGAAAATAACTCGAAGCAGCAACGGAAACCAGCAAGTCCAGAATAATTGGAAAGAGGATTTTTTAATCAACTGATTTCCATCTGTGTCAATAAGCAATAAATCAATTAATCACATGATAAATTAAAATTAGCTCAATGAATTTTTCTCTTTCTACCAAAAACTGGATGATAAAGGATAAATGATGCAAATTTAAGTTATTGAGCTCATTTTAATTGATCATTTATTGCGACAGGCCTATGAATCTGTTTTCTTGTTGAAGATGTCTTATTAAATTAGCCGTTCTTACAGGAGCCAAAGGTAAAACTCTGAAAAACTATGAAATATCAGGAATACGGCAAACGTGTCACTTTTTGTTTATTGATGAACGTATTTGGGGTGATGGCTGTACAGTTAAATCCACACAGGTACTAATTAATCTGCTTCCTGTGGACATACAGTCACGTCCTCCTGTAACGTAAAGGATCCGTCTTTAGAGGGCTCAGCGTGGAGCTTCAGTTCCTCCTCCTCAGTTTTTCCACTCATGTGACTTTAGCTGCTGCTTGGTTTCACTTTGGTCAATCAGGTCTGCCAGTTAGTGCTGTCCTGATTCAGAAGACACGACTTGGCAAACGGTTTCCTCCCCGATGTGACACATTTGTGGCAGAAGGAGAAGGCAGGCCTTTAACGGCTCTGAGCTGGAAGCTAATTAGTCCGACAGTTTGTTGAGGAATCGATGAAGAGCAGTGAGCTGTTTGCATAATGTGTTGGCAGCTGCATTTCATAGTGCTGCAGATCGCCTTCAGTAGTCGTTTAATATTTATCTACTTACCCTGAATGTCCTAAATGCCTTCAGGCTGATTTACTTTGCTCTGCTTTCTCATTTTAACTCCTGGCTACTAGTCTGGATCAGTTTTATTCAGTCAAAACGCCACTAGAGCTAAACGTTTTGTTTGGTTGTGAAGTCTTCCTGGAACATTTTTTAAATTTGCTGAATGACGGCAGGATTTTAGGAACTGGATTCCTACATAATCTGATGGTTTCAAAAAAAAAAAAGTGCCATAACTTTTTGTTAAATGCGCCAAAAATTTCAATCAGAACAATTTGAAATCTAATTTTACCTGTTCAACAATAAACTTATCAAGCAATAATTAAAATAAGGTATTCAGACAGTTTGTAAGGATGAGCGTAAATCATTGCATCCCCCAAAATTAAAAAGGATTTTGCACGTTTGCCTGATTAAAAGAAAGACATCCAAATGTTTTGGGGTAAAAATACTAAACAAGAAAATGCTGTATCAACTTCTGATGAATTTTAGTCATATTTAAGAAGTTAGTCAGATTTTGGTGCACCAAAGGTTTTATAGTGAACAGGAAACCATCTGTTAGTGACTTTTACCCAAAACCAAAGAGAAGAGATCCAGTGTTTAATTGGCTACTGACTCAGAAACAAACACTTTTTTAATTGAAGCAAAATAAATGATTCAGATTTAAAATCTAAGTACTACAGAGTTTGAAATGCAATAGATCCAGAAAAAAGTGAATCTGGTCCTGAAGATGCTGCAGAGGATAAAGTCAACTTCAGCGTTTCATGAATTATTGGATGGAAATTAAAACCAAGAATTCAGAAAATCTGAGAGCAAAACATTTCATAGAACAAATCCAGAAAACTGAATCTGGTGAACGACTTTTGAAGTAAAAAGTTTGTTTTATGATTGGAACTAAAATACTGCAGTACTGTTCTGCATCAGTAACTTTCAGTCTGGCCTTTTCACCCCAGAGAGACAAACTGTTCGACTTACATTGGTTCTCAACAGCAGCTGCAAATTTGATTAATGAGGTAAATTATGATTGAACTTCTGGGGCCACAATGAAACTTTACCGAGATTCCTTGTTTCAGCAGCAGCTTTTTAACTGAAGAACAGAGGAAGTTTGTCGTTCCTGTTTAATATCTGTTAGTTTTGTACATTATGGACACTTTAAATGGAAATGGAGACTTGCACTTTCCTGCTTTTGGTTTGATGCCACTTCCACCTGCAGACTCAGATTCTGAACATAAACTGAGTTGTTGACAGAAACTTGCAGCCTGATTGTCTCAGCGGAGGAGAAAATAAAAACCAAAGAGCCAATCTGTGGAAAACCTACAAGCATACTATTTAAATATCATTTCTACTTTAGTTATTAAGTCTAACATCCAACGATCAGTTCAAATTTGAATGATTTCTGCATCTCTACTAGACGGCAGACTTCAGTATTTACAGTTTGTTAATCTGGACACGTTTAATTTTCACTCATGAGAACTGAATGTTGCAAAACTTTTCTGCCCCCAAAAATCAATACAAATAAAATCATAACATAAAATTTGGTGCATTAGTTTTTACCAGTGCAGCAGAACTAGACATAATTTAGAATATAATCAATGTTGGATGATGAGGAATGAGTGTGTGATGAAGAGAGGCAGAGAGTTTGTGTACACAGAAAGCACTGCTTTATTGACTGCACTGGACTGGATTGGACTGGTCTGGACTAATCGGATGGGACTGGAAATCCTTTTGGAGGTTGGGTTGGTTTTGAGGAAAGGACAGCAGAAGGGTTGGACATAGTGGGATGCAGCCATTATTAAGGCAACACAAACAGCATGCAGTTACAGTCACAGGAAACATTGTCATCATCTTCATCATATTGCTTTTTAAAGTCTCGTTTAAAACATTGAAATTGTACAAAAAGGAAGAAAATAGGTTTTTTGCACTAATGAAAAATACAATTTTAGATTTTTTTGTTTCCCTCCTACAAATAAGATTCTAATACAATAAAATAAATATAGCAAAAAAAGCCAAAAAATAATTTAAAATAGCTCTTCTTTTTCATATATGTTCAATAGTTCTCTTTGCTATTCACAAATGGCACAACATTCTTTGAAACAAAGAATACAGAAGGATTAACTCCTGCAACATTCATATTATTGTATTGAAGAACCGATGCTGAGTGGAGGAGGAATGGATGACAGCAGAAACATGAACACCTTCCTTAGGACAAATACGACAGCAGGAGGAGGCGATGCTGTCCAGCTCTGCTTTCACTGAACGCCTGGGATTCAAGAGGCCAAAAGCATGAAAACCGTCGGAGTTTTGTAGAAGAAGGGAGCGATCAATAAATCTTACTTCAGCAACCAGAGTTTGTACTAAGGACCCCAGCAAACGCTTCATTAGAAAACTCAAAAGTCCTTGAAAGAATTTTGCAAGGCAAAAATTCAGCAAAACTGTTGTTTCATCAAGTTTTAAACCTGAGGGAGAAAACTTAATTTATAGGTCAAGGAGAGAAGAGCGAGTGTTTCTGTGATTAATGAGTCACAAAGTGTCTGTTCTGCACTGCCAGGAGATGCCAGGAAGGAAAATGAAGCTGAGCTCTGGAAATAAAGATACTGACAGTAATGTGTCATAAGTCTGGTCCAGGTTTTGCCTTTTATGCAAAACATCAGGAGACAAAATGGCCTCTCCCTGGTGCCCCCATGGTCAATTTCAGTTTTAATGTTGGTACAATAAATAACATGATTGTCATAAGTCAGACTTAATGCATCAATTTTGTACTTTTGTGAATAGGAGCAGAAAAGAAAATGGGAAAAATTGAAGTTTTCAGCCTAAAACTGGAAAATAAACTGTTTAGTGCTCCAGATGTTAAGGAAATAGATTAGGGCAATGCTTAAAATAATCCTGAAGGAAATGAAGGACAGTGAGAAAATTGCAAGAAATATCAATGAAGGAGCTTACTGGCATTACAAATATTGTTTTTTAATATGAATTGCATTTACACCTGAAGGCTCTGCTCATATTACGCCTCCCTACATTCAGTAATCTTGTTTTTCCAGCAGCCATTAGGGCCACAGAAAAGAAAATTCTGACTTTAAGCTTCTAAGATAAATAACTATAATTCAGAGAGAAGTCAAAATTCTGCAGGGAAAAAATCAATTCTGAGAAAAGAAATTTAGAATTATGAAAGTCAAAATTCTCAAATTATTCTCAGATTCTGACTTTTGACCTCAGAAGATTAAAACCCAAATTATTTTTTCCCAGTGGCCAGTTTTCATATGAATGCCATCAAATGACACCAATGTAAAACGATGTTCAGCGTTTAACTTTAAACGCATTGAGCGCAGAGGTGGCTGTTTATTCATAATTTAGCGGTTTGCTAACGGGTTTTATCAATGCATTTCACCAGAACTGGACACTTATAATCTCACTATGGCCAAAAATAAAAGTGAGTTTGACATCCCTCTGATAATCAGCGAGTTATTAAATGCTCGTTTCCTGTTAGCTTGATTTGACTGTTGCACTTTGCAAACGAGGAGCATCAGTGAAAGCAGAGAAAGCTTAAGAAGCTGCATGTGTGTTGTTGTTTATATTAGCCGTGTGCTAACTTGACTGTGGAAAGGCTGCAGAGAGAACAGCTTGTTCTGTTTTTCTGGCTTCAGTTCCTCCACATGTCTGAGTGAGAATGAAGCAGAGCGGAGCGCGAATGTTTTACCTCCTTAAACCCGCCTGCCACTGTCAGCATTTGTCCTTGAAGCTACTGATGTTCACATTTATTCTGGCTTTTTGTGAGTAAAATATGTTTCTAAAGGAAAGTGAAAAGCTGATTGCTTTGCAGGAGTGGAGGAACAAACCAGGATGGAGGGCTGAGAGGCGGAAACGCTGGTTTGCTGGTGATGGGAAGGAAAATGATGCAGTAAGGTGCTCTGATTGTGCAGATCAGAGCTTTAGAGTAAAAAAGCTGCAATGAGAGAAAATAGTTTGTTTAAAGATGGTAGAAACAAAGAAAATCATTGTTTACTCAGCGGTGGAGTCAAAGAGGCCCAGCATTTGATCCAACTGATCATCTGCAGTTTGGAGTAAATCCTTTTAAGCTTTTGGCTCAGAGTGATTTCTGTTGAATGAAGATCAGAAATGCACCAAACTAAGAATGTAGATTTTAAAATAAAAGAAAATGCTAAACGTGTTGGCTGTATATACTTTGATTCATAAACGGAGATGATCGTAGTTATTCACTTTTCTGTGGGATTTAAAAACACAACCTCTATTTTTTGGCGCCGCTTCACTACAAATGAATTCTCCATTAAGTAATTATGTAAAATAAAGCGGCAAGGCAGCTGCTAACCTTAATGGTTAAATTATTTCCAAACAACAAATGTCAACTTTGTGGTATTTAATCTCTTTCTCCTTGTAAAGGGAGAGAAATCAACATTGAACCTTTTATTTCAGTAGGAAAATGAAACAGTTCCTGCTGAAATAAAGGTTAAATATCATCAATAACATAAAATCTTATCAATTTTAATTTTATTGAGTAATTTTCCACTTTTTCATGCTTTGCGAATAAATCTTCCTTCAGTTCATAACAGAGAAATCTGTGAAGCTGCCTAACCTTTAAATGCATCACATTTAAAGAAGAGAAGAGTATTTAGTTGAATCTGTAATAAAAACATTTTCTATCACGTTGACTGTAAATAAAATCTCACTTTCTGGCGCCCGAAGCCTCCCTGACCTCCCGTCTGTTCCTGCACTGCAGCTGTTTTAGGATGAAGGTCTGATCTGCACAGCTGTTAAAGTTTTAACTTTAACTGGGAAGGAAAACAAAACGCCAGTAAAACCAGTGGAAGCAGATAATGAGTCAGCTTTCTAGTTTGATACAACTAAGCATTACCAACCAAAAAAACGTCTGCAAAGGCTTTTTAAAACACTGAATATGAAAATGTAGCTATTAGTTGAACAGTATAATACATTATTGTAACTGTGAATATTGTGTAAGCGTGCGGCAGTATGCAGGTGTGGTCACATGGAGGAGTTATTTCTCTCAGGGTTTGGTCTCTTGTAAGGAAACCAACCGGTGGACAGACGGACGTCTCTTCTTGAGTTTTGCAACAGAAACCAAACGGCAGGAAAAGTTGCCATAACCTGCAGGCGCTGGCCTTCCAGCGGCTCTCCATCGCTTCCCCCAGAGACGCTTCAGACTCCATGTTTGGTCCTGACCTGCCGCCAGCAGCTTATTTTATGTTATATCAACATTTCTGGGTGAAATTTGGCCAAAAATGAGGGCTGATAAGATTAATCTGATTAATTGTGATTAATCAATCATTGACATAATTAACTAATTTAGTCATCACTACTTGTTCCCTCAGTAAATTTCTTTTTTTGTTTTTTTGAGTCTATATAGTCAGAGATGTAATTAAGACAAAACTATAAAATCATTTAGACATTTAAGATGAAAACATGTTAAATGTCTCTAAATGTTTTAGCTTCACTGGGTTCAGATTTACTAAAGCGAAGCTGTTCCTGTGGAGAACCCCAACCTGCTGCTAGCAGCTTTATTTCTTATTTAACAAAAAGGAAGTGAATTGTTTCTTTGGATCTTTTAATGCATTTCTAATATTGTATTAACATTTAATCTGTACAATGTGCCTAATTGAAAAATGAATCAATTATTAAAATTATCATCAGTTGCAGCTCTAGTCCATATTATGTTTTATAATGTTTTTACTTACTTCACACAATAAATCAAATATTTGCTACATAAATGTGTCACATATTGAAATAGCAAAGAGTCTGAAATGCAACAGCCGACTCGTAATATTGAGTCGGCTTTTGTATTTTTAGTGATAAATTGGCTCAAATTTAAAGTGACAGGCACATTATAATAAGATTTACCCCAAATACTCGTTTGCTTTACCGATTCTTCTTCTAATGGATCAAAGTTTCACAGAACCAACCCACAAGGATGTAGAAAACGTGTTTCTGTTGTCAGAGTTGCAAAACTCAAAGGTCACATCTGGAGTTGTGAGCCAGCGGCCGCACCAGCATACCACCGTTTGAAGCTGAACCTAGCGAAAAATAATAGAGTCCAGTCTACAGCATCTATGAAGCGGAAGGAGAGGGCGTTGAAGCCACACTGTAAATACAGAATAATAAACCAGGTTTGGTTGCTGAGGCTGCACAGCAAAGGGTTAAAATATCTGCTGATTGGTTTCAGGTTTGATTTCTTGTTTGTGCTGTGCAGCCTCAGCGTCTGCTACTACATGTGGAGGCCGTACAGGCCTCATCTACAACCACCGTCTACGACATCAGGCTACTCTGAAACCAAGATTACATTAATATGTCTGGGTGACGCATGAGGCTGGAACGAGCATCGTCACTCCAGAGACGCGTCGTCGTGTCTGAGACGTAGCAGAGGTCCGACTTCCTCCGGGCCACGGCACGAATTCAGAAACTCTGAGTAAAGATACATTGTCAGAATAGAGCACAGCCGTGTAAATCCCCTGAAGAACGAAAAGGACACAGTGCCATCGCTTGTCATAATCTGCGTTTCTCTGAGGAAGTCAGAACCACACATCCATAGAAAACTATTCATCTGTTGCTTTGTAACCCTGTTAGACCAGCTTCATGTTGGAAATCTGTAAGTGACCAAAACCTTCCAACACTTTATCAAACTCACTTTACGTTGCAGTCTAGAGACAGAGTGTGTGTGTGTGTGTGTGTGTGTGTGTGTGTGTGTGGACAAGATGTAAATGTGCTGCCTTGATACACAGGTCTGTTCTTTGGCATGGTCGTTCCTAAACACCAGTCCGGATGTGTCTACAGAAAATAAAGTGAACTAAACCAGAGCAGGATGGACAGATCTCTACTTAAAGGCTGTGTGTCAGGCCCGGCTCTAATCAATCGATCTGATTGGTTTGTTGATCAGCAGAGCCTTCATCCTGATGATGATCTGTGAAATCAGAGCCGTTGAACTCGGGCCTGAAGCTCACACTGACAGAAGACACTTGCTCAGTAGTAGTGGTGTTGGAAATCAAACGGACTCTGGCCAAACAAACTTTCTAAACACACCTCACCTCACACAGATATATGTGTGTATTATATATAATTTTACATACATGTTTTTTTTTATCTTGTATTTATTCTTTTTAAAAGTTTTTCTTTAACCCCTGAGAATACCACAAACTGCTTCTTGAGTATAAAATACGGCTGTAGGGTAAGATGTGTGAATCTGCAGTAAAACGAGGCGCAGCTGGGTCTGGGAGCTCCGGGGAGCCGATTCATGTTTTATCTGTGACGGTTTACGGTTTATGCAGTCGAGCCGTTTGCTGCAGGAGCTTGGTCAAGTCTGGTTTGATCAGAACGCCGTGCTGGTGTCATAATCCACTAAGAGGACCAAAAAACAACACGGCAAACTGCATAGATGCACATAATGACCTGAACTGACCAATTTATTCTGATATTTTTCATCTACGACGACCTAAATGAGTTGGAATTGACTTGAACCACAACAATTAGCTAAAACCCTGGACATTTCCTCTAATAATGAAGATTTTAATGGTTCAAACACCAAATATACGCGCAGTGGAAGCTAAGACCTTCAGCACCAGTGAACATGAACAGCGTTCCTGATTGGCTGCTTTGTAAACACCAGCCAATAGCAAGCAGCTTAGGAAGCTTAAACATCGTTTTATTCTCTGCACGTCGGTGAAGTTTCTGCAAATTATTTTCAGAAAACTCCCTGAAAAGTTTGGGATCCTCTGTAATTTATCTTCAGAATCATTGAAATGTTTGTAAAATAGTTTTAGTAAAGCATAAAAAATAATCGTGACATGCCATCGGCTGACGTTTACCTCTCAACATCCTTGGTTCTGATTGGCTGCCGAACGGAAATAAGGAAGAATGTAGATATTAAAGGTTTCTGCTGTAATTATTAAGGTATATTTAATGTTTAAACTGTTATTGGAGGCGGTCTGCAGCAGGATTGGATTTGATCTCTTCCCAGTTGGTTTGGTTTCCACTGGGCTACAAAGTTTGATTGTTTTAGTTTTTTAAACTAGATTTAAATATATTTCTAGACTTTTGGAAATCTCAAAGTTTGGGTGAGGACTATGTTTTAAGCTTCTTGAGTATTTTCTTTGTTTTATAATATTACTACAAACTTTGTCTCAAACAGAGAGAACTGAAATAACTGCTTCCACCAGGAAGACTGAATATAAATGTAAATCAGTAGCTTGAGCTGCTTTTCAAGGGCGCTGCAGAAATGATCTGTGATTCTACTGATGTCTCAAGTCAAATAAACTGATTCACAATAAAATGTAGATTTTCTTTGGTGGTTTTTGAATTATAAAACCACTGAAATGGGCTCAGACCTGTTTTTATCCCAGCAGATCAAACATGAGCAGCAAATATCTTGCAGGACTCCTGAAAGCTGGAACATGGTGTAACTTGGCCAAGCTCTTGTTTTTAAAGGCTCTCTGCGACCGTGATGCGTTCAGGGGCGGCTCGTAACACTAGGCAGCGCTGTGGCTCTGCACAGTGCTGCAGATGTATTGGTTACAAAATGGCAAACGCTGCATGTTGGTTTTTTAGGCACTAATCATTATGGTGAAGACACCCAGTGGCCACATGGCAGCCAATCAGTTGGGATTTTATTTCGCTTTGATTGTTACAAATTTGGATTGAGAGGCTGATTGATTCACTCACTGATTGTTTTGTGGGGAGGCCACAGGAAGTGACCAAGGCACAACGTTTCTCTGCTGATATTTTTGTAAAGATTTAGGGGGTAGAATTGATTTAGGAAGAAATGGAGAAAGATTGGATTAAGTACTTATACCAGGGGTGTCCAAACTTTTTGCACTGAGGGGCCAAAATCCCCAAGCAGAAAATATTCTGGGGCCAAAATATAATTTTTTCCCCCACAATTAAAAATGCAAAAGATATCAATGTGAATTCTTTCTTTTATGTGGATAAAACTAAGGCAAGCATAAAAGTTATTTAACTTTTTGAACTTATTTTCCATTTTATGAACCTATAAAATGTTTTTACTTTATTCTCGGTAACAAAAGTAAAACATTTTCTTTCATAACTTTTGCTTTATTTAGCCAAATGTAATGGATGAGTGTACCAAAGTCTGTTTTTGATTAAAAACAAGCTGAACTTGTAAAAATTACAAAAAGTACTAAATGGCCACATTTATGCCGTTCTTGAATTGCAGTCGGGGCCACAAATGGCCCCCGGGCCGCACTTTGGACACCCCTGATTGATGCGATACTACGATGAGTGAATATGTAAGTTTGTGTCTGACAGCGGCGGGTTGGGGTCAGTCTTCAGTCTGTAATATTTCTGCTTTGAAGGGATGAGAAGCGATAAAATGAGAAACTCGGCGTCTGAAATCGACCCCAGCCCTGAATGAGCTGCGGTTTTACTCTCAAGTGCTTCCATGACAGCTCGACTGACTAGTTATTGTGCTTTTCAAGGCTGAGAACATGCTGCCCTGCGCCGCCCTCTGCACATATTCATGCCAGCTCTGCTATGAAATCGTCTGAATATTTTGAGGAAAGCTGGTTGGATGCAGCTCGGACCTTAAAGCATACCCTGGAACCAGCGCGAGTAAGAAGAGGAGTAATGCCCCAAAGTGTTTGTTCCCAAGTCTGACCGAACCACAGACACCAGGCCACAACCAGATGAGTTAGAAATATACAAAAGACGAATGTTTAGTTTCCAATAGTATGAGGAGCGAGCTGCGGTCCAGTGGAGAAGCTTTACTGTACGGTCGGCGTACAGCTACATTCAGAAAACCAGGCAGTCAGAGCTGGGACGCCGCTCCACACCACGGGTTTGGTTTGACAAGGCTGCTCAGCCGCCGTTACTTTGTTTAGGACGCCAGGACGCTCCTCCTCAGTAGATCCTCGTTGGCAGGATGCAGCTGTGGCAGCCGAAGCTTTCGTCCGCTGGACCGCGTTTCCAAATCGCTCTCTCCATCGGAGAAGTACCCATCAGTCTCGGCGGCAGCGTCCAGCAACGACGCGCCTTTCCCTGTGAGCGGCAGGTCCATGGAGTCCAGTTCCCCGACCCTTGACCTCACTTTACCCTGCCGGGCCGCGCGGGGCCGCGACCCCCGCAGGACGGCCCTGGCGTCAGGCACTGCGGCTCCCGGACTGGAGGCCGGCGGAGGGGAAGCGCTCGCCATGAAACCGGACACCGTGCGGACGCTGTCCCAGCGGCCGCGCTCCTCCGAGATGTGGCAGGAATCCATCTTGGAGATGGGCGGCTGCGGCGGCGGGTCGCCGTTCGGGTCGCAGCTCCTGGTCTGGTGGTGGTGACCCGCCTTGGACGAGCTTCTGGACTTCTCCCCTCGGCGGCCAGGGTGGCTGGATTTTTCCCAGAAGCCCTTGGCTGTGGACGGGCTGCCGGCCGCGGCCGACCCAAACACCCGCTGGGCGCCGGCGCCGCTCGGTCCTCGAGAACGAGGCTTGCTGCTTCCTCTGGGTTTCCGGCCCAGCTGAGGCGTTTTCCACGCCGACTGCATAGAGTTCTCCATCATGAGGTTCAGGAGGCTTTCCTCACCCTGCATCAGCTGGAGGAGGAAGAGGAAGGGGGGGAGGAGGAGGAAGAGGAGGAGGAGGAAGGGGAGGAGGAGGAGGAGGAAGAAGAGGAGAAAGAGGAGGAGGAGGAAGAGGAAGGGGGGGAGGAGGAGGAAGGGGAGGAGGAGGAAGAGGAAGAAGAAGAAGAAGAGGAGGAGAAGGAGCAAGAGGAAGGGGGGGAGGAGGAGGAAGAGGAGGAAGGGGAAGAGGAGGAGAAGGAGGAAGGGGAGGAGGAGGAGGAGGAAGAGGAAGGGGAGGAGGAAGGGGAGGAGGAGGAAGAGGAGGAGGAGGAAGAGGAAGGGGGGGAGGAGGAGGAAGAGGAGGGAGGGGAGGAGGAGGAAGGGGAGGAGGAGGAGGAAGAGGAGGAGGAGGAGGAAGCGAAAAATGTCTGTGAAATAATCTACCAATGAAACTGGAACTTTTTCATCAATATAAAGGAATTATTCACTAAAGACAAACTCCCATTTCTAGCTTGAAAGTTACCTGTAAGTTTTGTTTTATTTCAAGTTTACTGAGATATTTGCTCTGGAAACTAGACCAAAATTACTTGGTAAGATTTTGTGTTTTTGCAGTGCAGAAACATCACAAAACCCGCCCAGCTCCATAAAAGCAGCCCAAATCTGTCTATATTATATATATATATATATCGACTTCATTCATAAACTTGTGGCAATTCAAACCATTTTTGTTTGTCCTGTTTTCTGACCCATTGTGACTTTTTGAGTTTTTTGTGGCGACATTTCAGTTTAAATCATGACTTTCCCTGGGATTCCTGTTTTACAGTGCAAACACAGTGACACTGGATTAACCAATAATTAATCATTGATTTCACACTCAACAGATTGTAAACATTACAAAATAAATCAGTAAGTCAAATAATACGACATTTTATTAAAATGGTTTCTATAAAAGTGATGATCTGACCTCCCTCCTGTTCCCATTTCTTACAATAACTAACATTTCCCAGCCGTACCTGGTCGGACAGCAGGCTGCTGCGTTGGTCGTCGTGCTGGCCGCCCAGAGCCCACTGGCTCAGCATGTCATCCGCCGTGATCTGGACCGACTTGGCCAGCCAGCTGTCGAACAGAGAGCTTTCTAACGGAAACGACTTGGACAGACCTGAGGAGAGAAAAACTACGATAAGTCACGTTACAACAGAATAAAATATACCTTATTAGTCTCCAGGGGGAAATTGCTTATTAGCTGAGAATTTCTTAAATATTAATGCATGTGATTAAAATTTATAAAATTCATATCAAAGAGCAGAGAAACCGTGAATGATGCTCATGCTGTAAAGTATTAACAAAGCAGCTTTAGTTGCTGTATTTTAATAGTTCTGTTTTCCTTTTTAACTACATTCTTGTTGTAAACCTGCAGCGCTCCCAGAATACCTGAAATACCACAGAGGAGGATTCAGTCTCCTGTAAATCCTGAACCGACAGCAGGACAGCAGGAGGTGCTGTTAGGGTGCGTTTAACACCAGCTACCCCACACACACACTCACACACACAGCGGCTGTTTCCATGACGCAGCATGCCTCTGCAGGAATCAGGAGAGCTCTGAGGGAGGGAATAGGTGACGAAGGAGAAAACAAGAAACGGGGAAGAGGTGTGAGGAAACAAACGGCAGCAGAGCCGATCAGACGGAGGGAGGAGGAAAAGAAACACCGACATGTCGCTACGGTTACGGCTCGGTTAGAAACCAGAGACACGTTTCACTCTAAATAAGATATTCATGTTATTTTATCACTTCTAAAAGTATCTGCAGGTTTCAGAAAATCAGATTTAAAGAAGTCAATGTCAAACTGACTTCTATTTTTTAGCTTTGCGTCATGTTATAAGGTTTTTCCCTGGAATGTTGCTTTGATTTTTTTTCCATGTTTGAGTGGTCCTTTAATCTCCATGGCAACCATTCAGCTGTTAAACACCTGGGCAGACGTAGCCCCGCCTTCAAGGCTCCTCCCCCACTTAGCTCCTCCAGACTAGCCAGCAGCAATTAGCAAACACCTGTTGAGCTCATTATAGGAGCTGCTGCTCTGGTAAAACATTAAAGTGTGAAGAGAGGAGCTTTTAAAGAGACAGAGGCCCAATTTCAATCAGGAATCAGGGAGTAAAACTTGTTTTAAAGTCATATTTGACAAACATAAGCATGTTTACAACAACTGAAGATAAACGTCCTGGAAAACACAATGCTGGCCCTTTAAGACCAGAAGTGTGATGTCACATGAGAAATATGTATTTAGAGGAAGCAAACAAGCTGAAAACTTTAACGTCAATGCCGTTAACATTGTTTTTGTTTTACAGTATAATCAAGAGTTAAATTTATCAGTGTTTACCTGGAGCTAATAAGCTGCTACTTCAAAGAGAGTAAAGGTGGATCTTCATCTCTGAAAACACAGAGGAAGAGGCAGGACCAGACCCGACAGGGAACAGATGGCTTCACACACACACACACACACACACACACACACACACACTCACACTCTGAGACAGATGAACACATACGGCATGCAGACAAACAGAGACGGCACTGAGAGCAGCATACTATATATATAACCCTGATAATGGACGGCAGAGTCAGACACGTAAAACCACTCTGGCAAAAACAACAGCAGGAAACTAAACACAAACACCGACTTATTTGTCATGGAAACGCAATTTTAGTGACCGTATCCCAGCATGCATGCTGCGTCAAGTTGCAGTTCTTATCCTCTTTGCGGTCAGGTGGAAGAACAAGAAGCAAAATAAACAGAAAGATGGGGTTTCAGATGGACAGATATGGGCGAAGAATCCAGTGAGAAGACGAAATGGAGATAAAGCCCAACCAGACCAGTTATCACAGTTTACTGATGTAAACACAGTGAAGAGGAGGAAAACTGGGACTGCGTTTTATACATCCAGACATTTTCTACCACCAGCAGTGATGACAACAAACTTCCTGTCTTAAATCCAGCTTTGGTTCATATTTAGCGTCTTGAGCTGTAGTTTCTCTCTCAGGTGTCTCAGCATCGAGTTTCAGCAACGTGTAAAGTTTCCATCGCTGAGGAAAGTGTCAACAACTCCAACAGTTGAGCTATAAAACCTACAGAAGCTCCATCATTAATCATCTCATCAGGTAGCGCTGATTTAAAATACCTGCTGATTTACTGACTGGCAGCCAATCAGCTCGTCTCAGACACCTGTTGGTCAATCCCTTTGGCTCATTCATCTGATGTAAATAATGTTCTACTTTAAAGTTCGTAGCCTTGTGTGTGTGTGTGTGTGTGTGTGTTTCTCTGCGTTTGTTTGTAATACCTTGTGGGGACGATTTTCCTGACATATACTACGTTGTGGGGACCAATTGCTCCTCGTGGGGACCGGAGCCTGGTCCCCACGAGGGGAAACCCTGTTTTTGGGTCAGGGGTCAGAGTTAGGGCTAAGGTATGAATTGAGTTTTGGTTGGTTAGGGTTAGGAAAAGGGTAAAGGTCAGGTTTAGGCTGTAGAAATGAGTAGAAATGAATGGAAGTCAATGGGAAGTCCCCACAAAGATAGCAACACAAACGCGTGTGTGTGTGTGTGTGTGTAACTAGACCTTGGTCAAGAAATTCTATATAAAGTGTGGCAATGAAAATCTCCTTAAATATATTATCAGCAAGCAGAGTCTGAATGCATAAAACCTCAGGCAGTTGTGATTCAACATTTAGTGCAGATCTGAATTTAAAGTATCTATAATTATTAAAGATGATTTCCCTCCTTCAGTCCGGTCGACCCGGTTCTACTGGACCCAGAACATCTGCTCCACCTCCAGCTGCTGTGGTTCTGAGTAAAACCAACCTGTTCCCCTCCTGGCCTGTGGGGGCGCTGCACCAAGAACCACTGAAGGAAACGACAAAAAAACCTCTGAAGACACTGAGAGCAACTTCCTTCTTCACCAGATAGAAACAAGATGGAGGATTTTAGCGGTTGGAGGATTTCTCTTTAGGCTAAAGACCAGGTGACATTTCTGCTGCTAGCACTAGGCTAGCACGTTAGCTTTGGTTGTATTTACCCAGAATGCCCTGCCCTGTAGTCCACTTCCTGCTTTTGGAGCGGTCTGTGGTCCACTTGGCGTTCACATTCAAACTGAACCAGAGTTCACTTCAACCGAACCCAGACTGAGGTTTGGAGGACCAGAGGTCAGAGGTCGGTTAGTGTTCACACCAAACCAAATGAACCGGAGGTTACGGAAAAACGGACTGGAGACGGGTCAAAGCGGGCCGGATTCAGGTCAAAGCAGATCGAAGTGAACCGGAGTCGGGTCGATGCGGGTCGGAGTCTGATCGAAGCGGACCGGAGTCGGGTCGATGGGGGTCGGAGTCGGGTCGATGCGGGTCGGAGTGTGATCAAAGTGGACCGGATTCGGGTCGATGTGAATCCAGCCTAAATCAGGTCAAAATCTCCTGGCTTTACGTTCCTGTCAGAAACTGATTGGTGTTGACGTTGTCGGCTCATTTTGACAAATAATTTTCTGTGTCAGTTCGACCATCATCTTAACTCTTGCTTCCCACCGGCTCTCTGTAAAGTAACTGAAGTTACTCTGATCTCACTCGGCTGTGAGTTTTTGCTCCACGTTAAAATGTGTAGAAATATTTTAATCAAGCAGAAATAAGAAACTCTAGTAGAAACTAAACCACCCACATTTACCTAGCTCTTTAAGCAGGGAGCCGTTCTCCGACTTCCACCTCTCCTTTTTCTTGCCGGTGCCATGCTTCCTTCTCTCTTTGCTTTTATCCTTCACTCCATTCTGCTTCCTCTTTTCTGCCTTCTGGGTTTTCTCTGCAGGGAGACAGAAGACGGGCTCAGGTTAGGGATTTAGCTGATCTACTCAGTTTAAGGTAGATTTAGCTGGAAAGTCACAGCCTGGGGAACCGAATCACTCCAGGTTGAAGTGAAGCTGCACACTCATCAGAATCTGGTTTCCTTTTCTGTCGGCGTTTGATTCGTCAAGTAGAGCCTCATTTACATCTGGGAGACGCGACGCATTAACTGCTGTGTCTGAGCCGTCAGCCCTGGGCGACAAAAATACTCCTTCTGCACCAACAGTGTGAAAATATTTTAGTTATTGTCCATTTGTGGCCTTTGGATTATTTTGTGTGGCAATTCAGGGATGGCACAAATTTGGCCATCCAACATTTAACATTTTCCTTTTAAGAAGATTTAAATTCGCCACAGAAAATATCCTAAAAAGTTACAAACACCGAATTTTTCTTGAGTTTGCATTATTATTATTATTATTATTATTATTATTATTATTATTATTATTGTTGTTGTTGTTACTGTGTTATTAGTCATGCCAAAACTATCCATTACATTTGCCTAAAAACAGCAAATGTAAGAAATGTTTTACTTTCGTTGCTGAGATTAAAATAAAAACATTTTATAGCTTAAAAAATGTTAAATACAAAGTTAAATAACTGTAAATATTAAGATGAATGTAAAATATTACATGTGCAGGTGAAGAATTTTTGCATTTTTACATGAATAAAAATAAAATTTTGGCCCTGATTACTTTCTGCTTGGGGGTTTTGGGCCTCGATGCAAAAGTTTGGACACCCCTTTATTACAATATTTTAATCTCTTTAATAGAGATGTGCCGATCAGGTTTTTTCCTGCTGATACCGATCCCGATCACCCATGATGGCCGATACACCGATACCGATCACCGATACCGATCACATAATTATTATTTATTTATTTTTTATCATAAACACTACCGGTTACATTATGTGGAAAAAGGAACCATGAATTCACCTTAATTTAACACTTGTTTTTAATAACTTTTTCCAAGAAGAAAACTAAACAAAACAGGCATTGTGCAAATTGTACTGCTATTGATAAAACTATCTTTAACAGACTGATAACATATGAAGGCTCTGAAGAGGCTAAATAATACAAAGAGCCAAAATAAAACCTCTCAACATTGCCAAGAAGTTCAAGTATAAAACTTAACATTCAAAGGCAAAAACAGGATCCATTACAATAAACAATCCAGAGTTACTGAATGAAAACTTCCTGTTAGCATGGCGGCTAGCTGATTACTGCTAGCTCTGATTGGCTGTTTCTGACTGAGCGGAGTGATTATGCAGATCAGGGAGGAGATCGATTATTTTTTTAGAGGTTATCTGTCTCATGTTAGGACAGCGAAAGTTTTAATACGGATGTAAAATGTATTTTTTAAGTTAGATGCTGCAGCTTTAAGCAGGTTCGGTGTGAGAGTCACTACCAGGTGGAGCAGAAGCGAAGCTCCGTCTGTCAGATATCACTACCTGTAGCGTAGCAGCGGTTCAACAGGAGAGCAGAACCAGAGTCTGACACCGCAGCTCGAAGACTTAAATAATTTTCCAGGTTATTTGTTTAGCTTTCTGACCGTCATGCTAATCCTGGTGAGTGTTTGTAGCTGTGCGCTGCTTTACCTGCTGTCTGATCCTCCGTATGTCTTTTTTACTGCAGTGAGCCTCGATGTAGCCAATCTCCGTCAAGTATCTCATTGTTTTTATGTCGTATTAGCTTCGTTGTGTTGATGCATTTTGACGTGCTTCAATTTTCCGCCGCAACACGCAGCAAACTTCCCCATTCACTCAGTGCGTTATAGTTCCACATCGCTTAGGATTTGTTGCTGCGCGTTTGTGCAGAGTGAAGGAAAGAGGAGACCAGCTGCACAGGCAGGCTGGAAATGAGATGCAGGTGATCGGTATCGGTAAAAGAGACAATGATCGCCGATCACCGATCATGCACTTTTTCACGAAAATCGGCCCGATTATGATCGGTGACCGATCGATCGGCACACCTCTACTCTTTAATTAGGACAAAAACAATAAGCAGAGGAGAATTAAGCCCTCATTTATAATTAATATATATATATATATATATATATATATATATATATATATATATAAGGCCGCTGTCTGATGTTGTTCCCAGGAACAACATCAGACATCTCAGTCCAGAAATGTGCAGTTCTAGGCACAGCCAAGATACTGCGCAGAACCCTCAAGCTCCCAGGCCTCTGGTAGAGGACCCGAGCTCAGAGGATGAAAGAGACCACCCACGGAGGGTGAGAGGGGAATTTTTTTTTATTTTTTTTTATACATATATATATACACACACACACACACACACACAGTTTAAACATGTTAATGTTAAAGGGGCAGTTTTATCTGTTTTCCATGTGACATTTCACAGAACAATCAAATAACTGTTACTTGACATAAAAATGCTTTATATATATCAAATAGACGCTCCGTCTCTTTAAGAAGCTCCTGTTCTTTTACAGCAGTGCTCCTCCATTATGCCGTTATTAGAGCGTTTCAGTGAGGAGCAGCTCGTGTGATTAGCTCTGCAGACATTTAGCTCCACCAGGTTTCTGCTGACTGCTGCTGCCGCTAGTCTGGAGGGGTGGAGTGGGGGATTGGTTTCCATGGAGACGAAAGGATTTGCAACACTTCAGGCATGTTTCTGGTGAGGGAACAATGTACTAACCCTCACTTTAGTACATTTCACTGATTTGCCAATAAAGTGGCTTAGAGTTTTATTTAGCCTGTTAATGTGTTAAACAGTGAAGAGTCACAGTTTAACACATTAAACGGTGTGCTAAATTCATGCACATTTTAATAAGCTGTGAATTTTAGAAAATGAATGGACCTTTCTAACTGAATCCTATATCTGCTTTTTCTGCTGCGCAAACCCAAAGTTTCAGTTCAAGCTGATAAACGATGTTCTCTCTGCGTCATCATGGCTCCGACTGTGAAACACAATAAAACGGCGAGAAAAGCTTGTTCTCACTATGTGGCAAGTTATTCATGTTTGTTCTGTGTAAAGTTCATTTGTTCCAGAAAATTAAATTAATAATTAGCAAAAAAAAGGGACAGAATCATTTTCTTTCAGTCATAAAATATATTTCTTTGCAGTCTACAGTATTTGTATTATTGAGAGAGGAATCAGTCGTTGAGCTCCACATGGAGCAGAAACACATGGGGATGTTTGCAGCCACAGCGTGGAGGGAAACGATGTGGAAACGCGCCGTCGCCCTCGCAGGGCGCCGCCATGTTTCCCTCGTTCCCTGGCTGCGGCGCCCAGTTCACCGGTTCTGCCTCCAGGATCCATCCGTGAGCGGCTCATTTTCCAAAGGACAGAAATCTAATCAGTGTAAGCAGTGGATTTTATATGTAAATTGTCTGCCATGTAACACTTTGTGTACACAAGTTTTTTCCTCCAAATCTCAGCTTCCTTTTGTTTCTCCACTTCTGACTCCTAATCAGTCGTTTACAGTTTGACTTACCCTGATGACATCACTAGATGGCGCCGCCGTTTGACCCAGTTACTACAGATAAAAACAGCGACACGCTGCAATGCCATGGATTTCATAATGTATTAAATGTTTTTAGGTACAGAGTGAAAGCACAGCAGCCTTTAAATGTAAATGGTTTTATTATCAGTGGCTCCTTACAGACAGGATGTTTAGACAGGTCTCAACATCCAAACCTCCATAAATACCGACTCGTGCAAAAAGTATCAAAGTGAAGTTTTTCTCTGTATGTGAAGAGTTGTTCTGTTTGTGGGGTTTTTCTGTCCAGATGGAGGAAAGTTGCTGTTAAATACTGGAGAGTGTAAATCCTGCTGCTGCTTCAAGGTCACTCTGAACATGAGTGAAGGTTTCAGGTGAATGCTGTTTTATTTTTACTAAATGATTGGGAATCGCTGCAGGTACATCCACCAAATCCCTCCTGCTTCAGCAGAAACATAAAATAATCTGGAAAACCTGCAGAGTTAACTCCTGGGAATCTCCCAGGAAACTGTTTTTTGTGAAAAAGATCACAATCTCCCGATCTCCAACATGTTCCTCTGCTCTTCCTAATCTGATCTTGTTCTTTTAGAAAAGGAGAAAACTAATTTTGGGCTTTTCAAGGGCAGCTGAAGGCGCCGCTGCAGAGTGTAGAAAGTTTCCCCTGCAGGTTGTAATCTCTGCACAAATCCAAGCATCAGCAGTAAACGCCTCCAGCGTTCCCCCCCATAAAAAAAAAAGTGCCTTTTCTGATTCTCTTGTCCTTTCTCTCTCGCCTCTGCAGCATCATCTTTCCTTCTCTTGTTTAGAGGTAGAAACGGCACCGGGGGGTTTATCTCTGAAGTGTGTGATTAATTTTCTGTTTTTGCGGCGCATGAAGCCGTTGTGGCGCATTTCTTACCTGAGCTCATTAGTGCATTGAAAGTTGTTTTCCTCCTTCCTGCCTGAACTTCATTACTTTTCCCTCCACAGTCTCTTTTCTTCCTCATTACCTTCCTTGCCCTCGCCATCCTCCTCTTCGCTGTATTTTTAAAACTCGTACTTTTCCACTTGCTGAAAGCGGATCAGAGGCCGATACGAACCGCTGTCAGCTTGTCACCGGCGGCTCTGAGCTGGAATATAAATGTGGAGCGCTTTCTGAATAACAATAACTCCTCCAGTCTGCGCCTGCACAAATTTAACAGGAGCACACCGAGTCGAAAACATCCTGTGCTTCAATGAGCAACTGCTCCGAAACGATTAATCGTGATTAATCGATCAGTGAAATAATCGTCAACTAATTTAGTAATTAATCATCAACTGGAGTACAGACTCAAACACTGAGTAGAAAATCAGGCAAACTGGACAAGATGTAAACATTTTCATGATGGTCTGTCAATCTGTTTGACCAGAACTTCTGAAATGACACTTTTAGCTTTTTTGGTTCAAATTCTGTTAAAAAATTAAATAATTTTTATTAAGCACCTTTTGCCATCCAATTAATAATTGGTTAATTACATAAACAGATCAGCTCCACACTGTATTGATGTGAAGGTCTGAGTTTTTCACATGTTGATGTTTGAAGGATTTTTAGCTACAACTGTTCACTAAACGATGTTATCGCAGTTTAGGCAATAAAATGTTTATTTTCTTGTTTAAAAAAGAAATTAAATTGTTTATTTTCATCTTGATTTGCTAATTCTCCACATACACAAAGGTAAATAATTTTTTTAACTGTTTAAAAGCTTTGAAACACTGAAGTATTGAGCTCATTGATTGGTTTTTGATCTAAATGTTTTATGTTTGAGTCGGAGCTGCAGGGACTTTTCTCTGCCCAGCCGTTGGCCTTATAGCGACATGCTAACCGTCCAGAGCGTGACTCATGCAACCCCAACATGAGGCAGCCTGGCCGAGTGTGGATGATGGATGGGGCAGCATGAGAGACACGCAGGAGGTCAAAGGTCAACTGTTCTGATTTGGGCAGGTGAGAGGAGAGATGTGGAAACAAAAGATCCAGTCGGAAGCTGATTTTAAAGACATGCTGCATCTTATTGTTTACATCTGGAAGTTTTGCGCGTGTCCAACGCTGCTGAAGTAGAACCACTAGCTAAATGAAACCTGGAGCTGTAAGGACTATTAAGTTAGTGCAGTGAATAATAAACATATTAAGCATTAGCTACCACTGCTATTAGCTAAGCTAACACAGCAGGTGGTAGATTAGCTACTTTAAACCCCCGCTCTACTGACGGTCTGTCAGAGTAGGTCTTGACGTCGCCTCTTTTATTTTTAACGGAACCGAAATAGAATTCCACAGCACATCTACATGTTAAGATTGTCATAGTCAAGCTAGCATAGCTGAGCTACTTTCCTCTCGTGCTATTTTTTCTTTACCTTCTCTAGCGGTCGTAGTGTTGACATATGGCATCAAAGCACTGCGTCTATTTTTCTTTTATACATCAGGCGAACATTTCAGATTTGGCATGTTATGTTGACAACTTAACAGCTAAAACCAATGCTACTCATGGTTAGCGAGCAGCTTCATGCTGCTGAGCTCCAGTGTTTGGTCAGCTGGTTTTGCTGCTTTATATCCTGTAAAATGGCTGCTGGACACGACAAGAGTTTAGTTGTTTACTCATCATCCAGAAACCACTTGCTGCATTTTGGTTGGCTGTGCAGGAGGCTCCACTAATGCTTTTCAAAGATGTACGGTTGTATAATTGTGCATCTGTTTGCAGCCATTTTAACGTGCGAGTGTAAACATTGAGTTGGGGGCGTGGCCAGCAGCAGCTTGTTTGGATTTAAAGTGACAGAGACCCTAAAACTGCTCAGAATAGGCAGAACCGATAATTTACTGTAAAACATGAAAGTTTTGTATATTTTGTATCGGCCGTAGATCTAACCTAACCTGCTCATCTTTCAGATTCCCATCCTGCTCCGATTGGTGGAAACATTTATTTTGCTAAAATATTAGTTATGGTTTTATTTCATCGCTGGATATTGATGCATCTATCGGTTTGTGTGAAAGAACAAACCAGCTGAAGAACCGTCTTTTTCTTGCCAAAATAAAACTGCAAAGAGGAAAATAAATACTAGGAGGATTCTGCAAATGAGAGAAAATCACAGCAACAGATGGAGGAGAAAAATAATTAGAGGATGAGAGAAGAAAACAGGAGGGGAAAGATGGTGAGTTACATGACAAATCATTCTAGCAGACAAGCTCATTCTTCACTGTGCTGCTCTTTATCACAACACACACACACACACACACACACACACACACACACACACACACACACACACCCAGCTATTGGCTCTAATCTAACTCCTGTGGCAGTGTGAATAGATAGCTGTTTAGTGCCAGCAGCTCCTGCTACCTGATGGCAGCAATCTGCTGAGTCAGCAGCTCTGAAAGAGTGTGTGTGTGTGTGTGTGTGTGTGTGAGTGTGCCTTTGGGAGTGAGCTACTGAGCGACACAAAGGGGGGAGAGTAAAAGTGTTTGTACTTGATTTAATTGGGCGTGTAGATGTGCGCCGCCCTCCTGGAGGATGAAGGCGCCGCAGACGAAAGTTCACCGTTGTTACCGTTTAGTGGGGTTGCCATGACAACAAGCTTTCGCCCATGTCGGTGGCGGGTCGCGACTCGTCCAGCTAAAGAGGCTCCACATCACCAAACAGCCGTCATTCAGCAGGTGCAGTAAATAATAATACAAACATGATAAAATATGTTTCATGTAACGTCGTTGCTCGACTTCCTGGTGGATTTTAACGACTCGTTCAGAAGCCGGTGGGTTTCTCTGCTTCCTTCAGAGACGCCATGGAGCTTTTCATCGAATTCATTCTGTTTCCACCACAAACACTCGTCCTCCTCCACTTCAAATATCATTATTGTAATTATTAAGTTTAAAACTTCCGGCTGCGTCTCACTGGGCCAGATGGGCAAATATAAACGGATCAGTTTGATGATTTTAATATCTGGCATTGATTGAGTTTTCCAGTGTTGATCATTTTGGTCCTAAAGCAGGAAAACTCATTTATTTTCCGTTTCTTGTCATTTTCAGTCTCATGATTCACGTTTCTTTCATAGTTTAGTAAACTCTTTGCTTCCATCAGCTTCTATCATCGATCGATGTCGACCATAGATGCATCACTGCAGGCGGTGAACTAATCAATCTCCCAATCAGATTTTTAACAAATTGACTATATTTAATATCCGTTTCCTGCTTTGTGCCAAAATGAATCCAGGGGCCAAAATTAAAACCCAAAAATATGACTGAGTTTTTCTCCTTTAGCTGCCAAACAGTAAATGAAACGTGTTTTACGTTTTAATGAAAGTTTACTGAGCATTTAGGTTCATTATGTTCTGCGGACGCTCTGATCAGTTTTTGCTGCCGATCAAATGCCATGTTAGATTCGATGTGTATCAACACGTCGAATCGTGCTTTGGGGTGAAGCAGAAGAAAAGTAAAAAACTTTCCATTATAAAAACAAAGGAATCGGAGAAGCTGGAAGGCCACAGAATCCATCCAGGGGCCACAAACGGCCCCGGGCCGCACTTTGAACACCCCTGATCTAAACCTTTACAATCATGTTTGTTTGTTTAAGAGAAATAAAATACCAGGCATGTTCCTGGTGTCTTCAGCGTGATTCTGTTGTGGAAACTCACTTCATCACGAGGAAATGACCAAAAGATGATCATGTTGGCTTCGGCTCCTACCTGCAGCCGTTTCCTCCTCCAGCAGCTGGATCTGCAGGTGGAAGATTTTCTCCTGCAGGTCGCAGAGCGTCAGCTTCATCTTCTCCCGCCGGGTCACCATGTAGCACAGGTTACGCACCTGGAGCACATTTAAAGGCACAGTCACCCTTTTTCTACCACGGACGGCTCATCTATAAAAACACACTTAAGACAATAAATTGGTAGAATTTTCTGCTTCAATTCAACAAGGCAAAAGCAAACAGCTTATAACTGCATACGTGATTTTATTTCTTGTTTCTTATCACAAAAACAAATGAAGTAAACAGCTGCTTGTTTCGGCGCTGCAGGTGAATTCTCACTGACAAAAGATTCAAGAAAATTAAACTATAAATATGACACAAAGTCTCTGTTTGTACTAATCAGGTTTTTATTTTCATTTTGAAGCAGAACATCCAGTGATTTTTATCCAGAAGTCGACTTGATGCCCAACATTTCCTGTTTCTAGAAAAAATGTAGAACAATTTAATATTCCTCATAAAAGTGCAAAAAGGTGGATCCATTTTTAAAGTTATTTTTACTGTTTCATTGAAAATAGTTTTTTTCTCTAATTGTGTTTTTTTATCACAGTTGGCTAAAAATAAAGTGCAGAAGGTGAAGAAATAATTTATTTCTGCCTTTGCGGATGATTCAGAGTTTTAATATTAGGAAATAAGTAGCGACACCAAAAATGATTCAAGTTTAATAAAATCCATATTTTACAACTGAATATAGACCTTTTTAAGAAACTGATGTTAATGATGCATAAATGGTCAGCATGTCGATCTGCTAACATGAATCGCTTTTAACAAACCAACTAAGCATGTGGTGGTTTTTCCGACTCGTCTCGTTTCAGCAGGAATCCCGACGCCGTCATGGCTGCTAGTTTCTGGCTGCAGGTCAGAACCGGAGGCTGAATTATCGCGTTTCGCTCGGAGGATCTGTTGCTGCTTTGCTTCAGCAGGAAATGAGAAACGAATCCAAACTAATGGAGACAATCAGAAACGGAGCCAAACATGGAAAAAATGATTTCTGGAGTTTGTCACAATAATTATTTTATCGGTTGATTTAAATATTGCAGAGCATCACTAAATACAGGCACTTTAAACAGTTATGATTGTTTAGTTATTTGTTTTGTACAGAGAGAATTAAACTGGAGTAAATTCAACATTTTAATGTTATTCTGGCCAGTATAAACAGAAATGGATCGTATGAGTTTACATCGCTGATACAGATCGATCTTTGATCTCTGATCGGGTTTATCCGGGTATTGTTTTGTCCAAACAGCCGAGGGGCGCCGCAGGGTCACGCTCTATCTGCCGGTCCGGACAGATCCGGTCCACAGAAACACACCGCAGATAAAAATAGCTCCCAACTGGGACACAATGTGCAGAGCCTGGCTTTGATTAGGACACAGAGCGAGCGCCGATTCACAACCAGCAGCGGAGAAACGGAGCGAGAGGAAAGAAGAGAGTCTCTGTTTTCATTCAGGAATGATAGAAACAAGCTAAGCTAACCATGCTAGCAGTTAGCAGGAAATAAACGCCGGTTAAATCCCAGAGACCGCTGGCTGGAGATTTAAACTGCAATTCAAAACTCTGATCCATCAGTCGGAGCAGCCAGGATCATTGCATCACTTCCTGGTTCAATAGGAAGTTCATACCTGGGCTGGAGAAGCAAAGAAAACAGGAAGGAAAAATATCGCCAGCCAGTCGTGCAATTTTTTGTAGGTTGTATAGAAATGTTTTCCATAAAATCACAGATTTGATTTTTATTCCTATTTTACAAACAGGTTAAAAACAAACTGAGAAATGATTCTGATTATCAGACAAACTGGATGCAGACGCGTTCCTAATCACTGTTTACGCTTCTGCAAACCAGCTAATAAATCTTTATATTAAGACGTTTCTGTCATGAGTAGAAATATAAGCAAAAAGTAACTAATTATATTTCAAGAAAGCTAAGAAAGACTTTCTGTGTTTTTCTGTCAATTGATTTGAGCCTCTGAGTTTCCAGTATACCGACTAACAACCAGCATCGACTGCTCACACACACACACACACACACACACACACACACACACACACACACACACACACACACACAGAGACTCGCGCACACACACACACACACACACACACAGAGACTCGCACACACACACACACACACACACACACAGAGACTTGCACACACACACACACACACACTCGCACACACACACACAGAGACGCGCACACACACACACACACACACACACAGAGACTCGCGCACACACACACACACACACACACACACAGAGACTCGCACACACACACACACACACACAGAGACGCGCACACACACACACTCGCACACACACACACAGAGACGCGCACACACACACACACACACACACAGAGACTCGCACACGCACACACACACACACACACAGAGACACACACACACACACACACACACACAGAGACACACACACACACAGTACTGTGAGGAAGTAGGCACCTACAGATCAGTATTATTGATCTGTAGCTCATTTTTTTATTTATTTCTAAATTAATTTTGTTTATAAATTTACAAAATGCTGGCAAGACTAATTATCTTTGTGTTTTTAGGCAACACCAAAGTTCCCAGATTGATGGGCAATAAATGATTCTTTACTGAGGTAAAGAATCATTTATGCTGATGCATAATTAAAGCACAATGCAGAAATAGTAATAATTTCATATTCTCTTGGGCGCATCGTGGAGGTAAAAATAAGGATTTGAAACAAACAGATTTGGGTGGAAGCAGCTGATGAGCAACAGACTCAACAATGAACCAGAAAACTTCTTTAGCCAAACATCCACCAAACCCAACAAACCACTTTATAAACTCTGCTTTAAATGGCACCACAGTTAAATATCACTAGTATTAATATGTATTCCTTAGATAAATTGTCAGTTTATGACAGATTTGGGCAGCTTCAGTATTTCTACTTAAATCAGGATGAGTGTTAATCTTGTTTCCCTTTAATCAGCAGCAGAGGGAGTTTTTAATCTGACCTGAAGCTGAGCAACAAAATCAGACGTAATGCAAATTAAGAATAAACATTTGGCCCTAATATGAGACATACGCATGAAAAAGGATTAAGGGCATGTAGAAAATAAAGGAGGGCATTAGGGAGCGAGGAGAAGTGGACTGAAGGAGAAGAGAGGATGGAGAAGAGGCAGCGAGGGAGGAAACGGGGAAAGTGGGTCAGAGCAGCGAAGGATTCAGCCGACTGAAGCTTCATGAAGCTGATGTGCAGAAACACACAGCCGCCAGATAATCAAGCCCACACTCCAAAGTCTATCACTTACGCACAAACACACACAAACTACATGATTTATTAGCTCCTGCTGCTGTCGCCTTAGCCCCGCCCACCTGGGGGATCCATGGCAACATCGCCCACCAATCAGAGAGCAGATGTTCAGCTTCGGCCTCTTGTCTCCATGTGCCGTTTCCCTCATTACTGGGGCTTAAAATATTTGTTTTGCTCCAAAGTGAAAACCTTTAATGTGTTTAAAGCCTGAATGTTCACACACACACACACACACACACACACACACACACACACACACACACACACACACACACACACACACACACACAGCACTCTGTGGATGCCATGTTGGATCACAGCAGATTAGCTTCTATCTGACTGACGTTTTGAAACCAATATAAAAATAAAACCTCCACACATCAGCAGACGTAAACCTGCAGACAGACCTGGAGGCGAGTCCGTTTGTGGAAGAGCCTGCAGTTCTGAGCTAAATCATTTTTCCTTTACAAATTACTGATTCTTGCATTTTTGTCACTATGGACACAGAAACTTCTCATATGTGACGACGCCGGAGCGCAAAAGACGATTCTTAATAATTTAGTGAAGTGCGCCGAAGCAAAGGGAAAAAACTCAGCTACTCATTTTCTCCTTTCTTTCTCGTCGGCGACGCTACACACAGACTTGTTGCCATATCAACTGACAACAGCACTGCTAATATTTCAGGATTCAACACCAAAAAACGCTCAGACGTTTCTAAAAGAACAGAACATTTAGCTGGTTACAGTTTTGTTTGCTAAATGTTTATTTTACAATTATTAATAAGTTCTCGCTGTGGTAATTAGCTACTGCTGCTATTAGCTAAGCTAAATTAGCTAAGCTAAATTAGCTAGCCGACCACCGCTGCATTAAGTACCTGCTCACCTGTCAGAGTTGGTGTTTAGTTTATTGTCTAACTGAACTGAAACACAGAATCCCACAGCTCATCTACATGTCAGGCTAGCATAACTAGCCAGCTGCCCTCTCCTTGATATTTTTCTTAAAACTTCTTCCTGACCTTATCTAGTTATTGTAGTGTTGACAATTGGTAGCAAATCATTGCGTTTCTTTTTCTTTTATATATCATGGATACATTTGAGATTTAGCGTGTTATAAATCTCATAACGGATAAAACCAATGCTAGTCATCGTTAGCGGGCCGTCATGCTGCAACGGGTCCACATGTTCAAGATCAGACAAATTTTAATATTAGGTTAGCTGCAATAATTGCAAAATGAAGCTTCCAAACGCCCCTAAACCTAATAACCTTCAGCTGTAAACATGAATCCCCTCTGCTAGCATGTTGTGCCTTCATATTTCAACTTCCCAAGCTGCATTTTCTTTTGAATATTTTAATGTGGTTTATAAAAAAATCCACAAATAGGCAAATCTTCCATGAATAACCGAAACGTTAACGATTCTCTGCATTTCCCTCTGGGCTGGAAACACAGGGATGGACGGCTGCAACAAAAACTCACGATGGCAATAAAATACCTTGAATCTGTTTGGTGACTTCAAGGGTTTTCAGGACTGAAATAAAAGTGACATTAACTTCCATCGCACATGAAACAGTGGGAGCCTTTGGAGCATGTGCAAAGGTTTCAAAGTGAGGCAGTGGATTATTGTCCTGGACAGATCGTAGCTGAGGGGCGTCGGCACGGCTTAGTCAGAGGATTTGACTGGACCACATCGGCCTCATATCTGCAGAACGGCCCCAGGCTTTGCTGCCAGAGCTCCAAGAAAGTGATTTCAATAACACACACTGACACACACCGACACACACTGACACACACCGACACACACCGACACACACCAGCATCACGAAGGCAAACAGGATTCCAAATGCTGCTGCTGCGGTGACCAATCCATGCTCTTCGTTTCCAGGCAGCGTTGCTCTCATCTGCACCTTTAACCTGGTAATAAATGATGACCTGTCCTGCTAACTGATGGTGTTTAAACCTCTACAGACTTTGATAACAGCAGAAACAAAACGGAGCCTGTTGACTCCTCAGGACAGTAAGACTTGATTCATTAACTTCTTTCTTTGTAGTAACGTCTTTATAAATCAGGAGCAGATAAAAGGAGTGCACACGCTGCATGAACACACTCAGACATCCTGCTGAAGGGATCCAGAGAGGAAGTCTGGATTTCTGCCAAAACAATAAACTCTGCATAAACCTTGTGACACAAACTCTTCTCTTCTCGCCCCTTTCATTCCTAAACAATCACACAGGCTTTTATGCAGTTTCCTTTTTCAACGTGAACTAATCCTCTTGCTGCTTTCTGAATTAATTTCCTTCCCTCTCCTCTCTCACCTGTCTTACTTCTCTTTCCTCCTTATAAAGTCTTCATGCTCAGTCCGTGTCGAGATGGAGGGCATTCGCACACAGACTCATTAAAATGCAGAGAAAGTGTGTGGAGACATCTAATAGTAAATATTTAAAAGCTCGAATCCCAGTGATGAAAACCTCATTACTCCTAAGAACTCATCCTCATTGGACTGAGGTTTTACTGGGCCAACCCTTTCATGTCCGCAAACAAAACAGGATTTGTGGAAGGATTAAATTGTCTCCAAAAATCTCAGTTGACAATGAAACCAGACGGCGTGGATTGGCTGTGTGCATGCAGAACGCGTAAACCCTGACAGGATTAAAGAAGAGGCTTGTATGAGCATCTGGAAGTTTCCAGACACGATTTTTTAAAGAACTGATTGTTGTGCAAGACGAGAACAAAATCCTTTCTCTGCAGGTGAGGTTTGCACAAAACTAGTCCACACTGTAATCTGAATTTCAATAAGGAGGCTTAATGCCAAGTACTCTAATAATGAAATTACACTTTTATTTCTTTTAAAAACTGAACTGCATTTTCTGAAAGCGCTAAGTAAAGTAAAATAACAAGAGGAGCTGCTGAACATCTGAAACCAGATACTTCCATTTGCTAAATCCCAGAATAATACGAGAGATTTTATTAAAACTTTGAAGATTACTGCAGCATTCAGTTTTCAGGGAAAGCCCAGATGACGACGCCTGCGCTCTGAAGCGTCTGGTTCATTCACAACACTTGAGTCAAATGTGGATGTTTTCAGGAAACGTCACAATGAGAAAATATCAAAATATGAACAAAGTTCATCCCAAATGCCGGACGGTGCCGCGTTCATCTCAAACAATTATGAAAAAACTGAAAACATGTCGAGTTCAGGAAGAAAACGGGTTCTGTGTCCCAGAGAGGATTCCTGTTCTGGTGAAATGTGACTAAAACCCAGAACAAAAGTAAGAGACGCAGCGGAGATGCTAGTTTATGCTAACCGGTCCCATAGAGATCCAGCCCCGCTTCCTGCTGGAGGCCAAAAAGCAGTTTGCTACAATGACTAGCATTGGTTTTAGCTGTTAAGTTGTGAACATAACGCGCTAAATCTTAAATGTACGCCTGATATATGAAAGAAAGATGGACGCAGAGCTGTGATACTGAAAACACAACTAGGTAACAAGATCAGGAAAAAGGTTGAATAAAAAACTAGCAAGGGAGAGGGAGGTAGCTCAGTTATGCTAGCTTGACTATGACAACCTTAACATGTAGATGTGCTGCAGGATTAGTTTCTGTCCAGTTAAAAAACTAACAAAAAGGCCTAAACAGGAACTCTGACAGATAATCAGTAGAGCAGGTGTTTAAATTAACTAATTAACCACCACTGTGTTAGCTTAGCTAATAGCAGCTGTAGTTAATCTTTCACCACTGTGTTAGCTTAGCTAATGGCAGCTGTAGTTAATCTTTCACCACTGTTAGCTTAGCCGAGCAACACCTGGTTAGTTGCGTTTGAACCATAATAAATGAAACGTTGACCAACATATTTGATGATAATTTTGGCACCAATAAAGCACTTTGAACTGCCTGTCAGCTGGAATGTGCTGTACAGATAAACTTGATTGGTTGGTTTATTGATTTATCCACACAGCTGTTTCTCACTGGTTGTTTTAAATTTTCTCTCAAACTGAAAAGTGGCTTCAGGAAAATCCCAACAGATCCTGAGTTTTACGGCACCAACACTCTGCCACGTTCAAAGTTCCCTTCTGCATGGTGTTTGTTGAATTCAGTCATTTTCTTGGCTGAAATATTGCAGAGAAAGTTTTTCAGACTCAGTCGGCAGCAGAAGGGCTCCCCACAGCGAGGTGTAAAGCCTAATTAGCCGAGTTTTATTACGTGATCGGTGAGGGGTAAGCGGACGTCTCAGGAATGAGTTTGCAGAAGCTCAGCGAGCTCAACAGGGAGTTTTATTCCTAATGGCTCCAGAGGCTGGCTTAGATAGTATTACAGCATGAGGAACATCATCAAAAAGCTTTTTGGAGTGAAAACTTCATTTGGGAAGTGATGCGTTTACTGGCAGCAGCGGTGAAAACTCAGCTGACTGTAATCTTTGCAACCTTTCCAATTAACTTCAATTTATTGTGCTTTGGATTTACACACTGAAGACGAGCTGCAGTTTTACACTAAACCCACAAAAACACAAAGTCAGGCTGGTAAACACTTACAAACAGATCAGTCAGTTGGATTAAAAGATGGCGGTAAACACACACACACACACACACACACACACACACACACACACACACACACACGTGTAAAATATGCCATCATGCTACAACAAGACGACCTGAAACACAAAACTGAAATAGTATATTTAGCAAAATTCATTACGAGGAGAAAAATCTTGTCCAATAAATAATGTTGTCTAATAAAAGCTTCATTTAGTAACTTTTAAGCTCCTCATATTCCAGCAAATAATCATCAGCTTCCCAGAACTGCCTTTAGAAAACAGCCATAAACGGCTGCGGCTCCCTGGCAACACTTGTATTTCAACTGGAGACAGTTGCACTGGAATAAGGCGCATGTCGGTAATTTATCGGTTAGTTTGTGTTCTTAGCTTTTAAAGCATCTTGCTTTGATGCGTGTAAGAGTCTGCCTTTGTTTATGGGATCTAAAGTGATCGTCTGGTATCAATTCAAAGCCTGAAACCGACACAGTTTGGACAGCGATTAAACGCTGCACTTTAAAAATTAAATAAAAACTACAAGTTTGATTCTGATCCCGAATGGCCGTCTCACTTTTAGCATCAGAGTCATTTCACCAACAGGCCTGGAGCCAAAACACCAAACGAGTTCAGAACCACAGCGACGCTTCGATGGGTCTAATCTGAGACAGAGCAACAACACTAAATATGAAACTTTAAGCTAGGGCTGAACAATAAGTCAATAACAATATATGTGATCAATATCAGTAAGCAGAATATCTAACCGCACAGCATTCTGGGAGATGTAGGCAGAGGAAAGGCCTTAGCCGCTCAGCAAGCTAAGCTAGTCAGGTTTTTTTTCCGCGGCCGTTCACACTTCCAGATAAACGATCTGCAGCGTGAACGGGGAAACAACCTGAACGTGTCCCGCATGCGCAGTAGAGGGCGCAATAACATCAGCATTCTCGTTGTTCTGCCGACCGCCATGACAAGAAGAAGTGCTCAGTGTTTGGAAGTAAACATGGAGGCTAACGGTGGAGCTTAGCTACACGTTGTCCGACCGGAGCAGCAAGTTAACAACTTCATCCTCGCTTTAAAGGAGGATCATTGCTGCTGATTTTCTTCCTGCTTGTGCATCAGAAGGCAGAATAGTGACTTTTGTCGAGTATCGGTGACGTTCAGGTCGGATGAATGCTACCTAGACGTTGTGAATCCGACACGCATCGGATACCCAAGTGGCCCGAGTCGCATTTGAAAAGAATCGGACCTGTTCTGTTCAGACTGTCATGAAAAGATCGGATACCGGACACATTACGGCCAAAAAATTGGAATTGGGTCACTTCAGGCTGCAGTGTGAACGCAGCCTGACTCACTCACTCTTTGTTACCTAGCAACAACCTGCTGGGTAGCATGTGGTTGCCTAGCAACAACCGACTGAGTACCGTTACAGGGAAACCTTTTATCTGCCATCGTCAGTGGTTAAGCTGACTAGTATTAGCATTCAGGACAAGCTGTGCTAGCTGCAAGAGGAGATGAGCAGCGTCACACAAAGAATGATTGACAGCGCTAAGACCCGCCTCCTGGCTCTGATTGGTTGTTTCTGGGAGATTCATTTTTATCTGTTTCATAAACTGTTACAACATGGTGACAGTTACAAACTGCAGTTTTAAAAGATGAAATCATCTGAAAAACACTTTTTACTCTCTGAATATTCAGATGAACTCTGCAGAAAAACTTTCAGTTTTTAGGAAAAACTCTTGGAGTGGACGGGCTCAGATATTACATTGGACCGTAGGGGGCGCCGCTTGACGTCAGGCCCAGTGAAGAGACATTTTATGCTGAGCCGTGTCAGCTGCAGCGTTTCTGAGACCTTTCTGTAAAATATTAAAAGCCTGGGTCAACCAGGAGGGGGGTCCTTCTATCTGCCCCATTACTTATTGATGCAGCGCTGTCTGTGTGTAACTTAGCTACTGAGCCTGTGTGTGTGTGTGTGTGTGTGTGTGTGTGTGAGAGAGACTCCAAGAGCTGGTCAATAAATGGTTAATAAACGGAAACGCGTCAAAACAATAAAACCCAAAACAGATCAACTTTAGAGCTCATATTATATTATGTTAACACATCTCAGTTTTCATGCATGATTATTGTATGGCAGGCCATCTGTGTCGAACGTGTGTGTGTGTGTGTGTGTGTGTGTGTGTGTGTGTGTGCGCGCTCTGCTGCCATGTTGCTCCTATTGTCTTTTCAAAGTGATGTGAATTCAAGGTTTAACTTCCAGTGAATTATTTATCTCTGCAGCAGCCTTGGCACCTGCACCGGCCAAGGGTCTGAAAATATGTACCACACACACACACACACACATAGTACAACACACTGCAGAATTATAGAGCCGGAGCGGCTATAAATATTTATGCGTCTCTTGCCTCATATTTATTTCATATCAGAGGGGCAACAGGATGGGGAGGGGGGTTAGTGGGACATGAAAGAATCCTGAAGTTTTCTGTTTAACAAATTGGGATTTGAAGAAGCAGCTGGTGAAATGGGCCGTGGAGTGAGGTGAGATTTGGCCTGAAAACAAAAGGTGCCGCGGCCGTCCACCACACTGTCTGGTGAAACGTCGCCCGCTCTGCCCTTTCACCAAAACAGAAGCTGGTGGGAGGAAATGTCAGGAAATATCACCGTGACTCAGAATGCAAGAGGAAAACGCGACGTCTCTGTAGAGGAACCTCCTGAAATCCTGCAGGATCAGGAAACGGGATCAGTTTGGAAGTAACTAGTTTAATCTCTACCGTAACTTTTTATTTCAAAAAGTTTACTGCCAAGTCTGTTTTTACTACGCTGTACTTTGTACTTGAGTAAAATTTCTGGATTTTCTCCCAGTGAATGAGAATCAAACATGTTTTAACCAGAAATCCTTCAGACTCAAACCTGCAGCTTCTGTTCAGACGTTTTTTATTGAAAGAAACTGATTTAGAAACATTTTACTTTACCTGATTTTGTTACTGATGATGCATTTTTTAAATGACCAAAACCACAAACAGAAAAACAAACACCTGGTAAAAGTGAACAGGTTGTCAGAGCGACAGCAGGAGGGATAAAGAAATCCAGATTCACCGTCAGAATTAGTCGGGTTGCACTTTTCAAAGTGGGCGGAGCCACGAGACGGTTAGGGGCGTGGCCAAGCGTTAAGATGGGGGCAAGCTGTGAACGTAACACTAAACGTATGTCTGATATATTAAAGAACGGGACGCAGTGCTCTGGTAGCGATTATCAACACGACGAGAACCAGGCAACAGGAAAAGGTTTTAACTGGAAGGAAACGGCGAGTCAGAGGAAAGTAGCTCAGTTATGCTAGCTTGACTTTGACAACCTGAACATGTAGATGTGCTGCAGGATTCAATGTGTTTCAGTTCAACTAAAAAAGGCGACACGTCTTTTTGCCCTCTAGTGCTGCGAGAACTTTCCACACAGTAAAAATGCCAGAGTTGAATTAACACCCAAAGTGTCTATATGTGTCCAAGTCAGCTGGTGTTAAAGTAACACTTTTGAAAGTGTTAAAAGATTGACACCCATTTTTTTGTTAAATTAATGTTGGTCTATAATACTGAAATGGGTTTAAGAAAAGTTAAACTTTCCATTTCTGTGTATTATTTTGAATATTTTCCACTGGATTTGATTGATTTTGGCACCTTGTGGGTCAGTTATTTACTTTAACACCACATTGTGTTTTGTGATCAACACTACACTGGTGTTACTTTTAATATATTTTCACACCAACACCGTTGTAATGTTCATGTGACACTCTATTGTTGAATTTAACACCAGCTGACTTGTTGTTAATTCAACACTGGCATTTTTACTGTGCAGATGTAAATAATAATAATAATATATGAACTCCACCTCATAAAGGAAAACAAGGTTTGCTGTATGAGCCAGATCTCCCTCTGTGCTCTGAGTGGCATCATTAAGCGTTTGTGATCTCTCCTTGTAGCCTGGAAAGCGGCTCTGTGACCTTGTGGCACAGCAATATCAAAGGCGTGAGCCGAAGGATCAGCTCTCTGTGCATTTTGTCGCCTCAGGGTTCGGTTCCACGCAGCATTTGAAGCAGCAGAGGTTCTCAACAGGCGGCTCCTGGCAGAGCAAACGGAGCTGCAGGCTAAGCGACGCAGCAGAGCCTGTTCTCGCCTTCAGCTCCCAGACCGACGCAGCGCGACGAGAAAGCAGATCAAAGACACCAGCGTTCTCGCTTCACCACTGACATTTTGAAGTTAGGTGAAGTTTAATCATTTAAACTGCAGGTTGACTTCGACAAAGAGCCGGGCTGAGGCCTGCAGGTGAGTTCTGGAGATCAGGAGCACTTCAAACAGCTTTGTCTTCTTTTTACTTAAATTAAACATGCGGAGCTTTGCATAAACGTTCCTGGAACATTTTCACTTCTTGCTGTATGCAACGTCTGAAACCGAAGTAATCCAAAGAGCCGTTTAGCTCTCAGTCCATCTACACAAAAGCTGACCTTCAGCACTTGGTCAGCTGTTTTTCCCTCTGTGCGCTGTACAATGGCTGCTGAAAGAGTTTTGTTCTGCAGTTAACACTTAATTGATTACTAAATCAGTTGATTAATCATGATTAGTCATGATTAAACCGATTAATCGTTTCAGCTTCAGAGCATCTTGAAAGCCAAGCATCTGTGAACAACTTCATGTTGGACTCTGGCCTAAATGTGAAAAGGATTCGGAGTAAACGTTTATCTGGACATTATTTCGTGCTTTACAGATTCAGGACTTTGTGAAAGGGGCGTCAGCTTCAGCGCTTGGGGAAGTTCCAGCATGTCACCGTTTTATTTGCAGAGACGGAGCAGTCGGTGTTCTGCCGGAGGATTTTTCAGCTCTATATATCTCTGGAGAATCCACCTGCAGACGTGAACATTTGCTGAACTCCTGCAGCGGAGAGGCTGTAAGCTCTCACTGTACGAGTTTATTTAGAAAACAGCTTATTAAGCCGAGCACAGACTGCCTCCCTCAGGAGGTCGCATTACACTTCGCTTCACATCTGGAGTGAACCTGAACCCACTTCCCGGTCAGTCCTGAGCGTACGACAGAGACCTGGTGAAACCATTAATCCGCCTGTTGAATGTTGAGATATAAGAGTCGCTATTGACTACACAGAAAAAACAGCTGGTTTTGGACGTCTCTGAGTAACTTGAAGCATGTTGGAAAGGAGCAGCAGCCTGGAGAGGAAGGCCTGCGGGCCAGGCTTAGCGTTGGGAGCCAGGTTGATGCTGGTCCAACAGGGAGCGCCGTCTGCTGCAGGACTCGCTCCGTCTGGCCCGCAGTAACAACCTCAGCTGCGCTGCGTGGAAGAACCGCATGGCTCTGCGGCCGGCGGAGATCATCTGGTTCGCACCGCGGGTTTAGAGCCGACCCGGCATTTAGGTGAAGCGTCAGCACAGCGGAGAGCATCGGGTGACGGATCAGAGGGTTTCCAAACCGCCGTCCTCTTTCTGACCCCAGCTGGCGTTGCGTAACAGCAGAGGTGGTCCGATGCCAGGCGAGCGGCCGGGCGAGCGTACAACGACCGGGTCGACGGGTTTGCTTCTGCATGTACGGAAAAACCCAGCAAAGATGATCCGAATGACAAATCCTGAAGGTCCTTGGAGCCAGCTGGCAAATAGAGAGAGGTTCTAACTTCTGGTGCATTTTATTCTTGGAATGAGTTAACGGCTCCTTAAAAACCGACGGTCAGCGCTCCTTTTGTTCCTGCACACACTGCAGAAACAAAACCTTTTTAGTTTCTAGAACAAATATCTTCACTTGATTTAAGACAAAACTAACTTTCAAGCAACAAACAGGAGTTTGTTTTCAGTCAATAATTCCTTCTTACTGATGAAAATGTTCCAATTTCACTGGCAGATAATTTCATTGACACCAAGACGTTTTCCCATGTTGTAAATGAAACAACCTGCCAGCGAGGCTGAACTTTGTCATCAATATTCAGGAATTATTGGCTGAAAACATTCAGTCGTTTATAAATATAAATATTTATAAGCTTATAAATATTTCTCTCAAGACACTGAGCAAAATGTGAAGCCAGGAATGTCACGATAAATGTTGCAAGGCGATAAATTGTCCCAGAAGTTATTGCGATAAATGATGATATTGTTGTTTTCAGACAACTTTCCAGTAAAATAATGATAATAATGGTAAAACATATTCTTTAAGTCCTAATGAACATTTAACACTGGAAGCAGAAGACATTTTAAATAAAACCACAAAGACAAATGAAACTAAATGCTCCTTCAGAAAAAGGCTGTTTGGCCCAAAACTCCAGACTGGAAACTTTTATCATCCAGTTTCTGGTAGAAAGAGAAAAATGAAAAATCATGCAAATAGAAACTATTGAGCTTGTTTTAGTTTTTCATTTGATTAATTTACATATTGATTATTGTGACAGGCCTATGTGAGATGAAAATCAATCAACTTTTCTGAACCCGACAGGAATCGGTGTAAGTCCACTAATCCTGTTCAACACAGTAGAAAAAAGTTTTATTTCTGGTCCTTTTGGCTCCAGATGTATTTTAATTAACTTTATCTCCTGTTTTTCCATCTCCAGCTTGAACATGCTGAAGTTTTCCAGACGGTCTCGCTTGGCCTCCAGACTTCGTCTGTTCTCTTCGAACAGAAGCACCAGGGGAGTTTTGTGGAAAGCAAACAAGCTGTGAAATTGTAACCTGCTGCCAAGGCTGCAGCAGCTTTCTTCCCTCTGAACACGGTGTACCAACAAAGATTACCTGCTGCTTCCAGCCACACATCTGAAAGCTCAACGCAGATTTCCTTCTCGCCCCTCAGTGGACTCCATGATTACCTCCTGATACACTTCATCACGGCGCCTTTTCTCTGGTTTTTACCGTTTGTTGGACGTCAAACAGGTCGAAAGAGGGAGAAGGAGCCGATTAGCTGAAATAATGAAAACATCTCCTTGCTCTGCGTTTCATTAGTTTGCTCTTCTCCTGCCGGGTCGACTTTGATGAAAAGTATTTATGGAGTGAGAGCAGAGGGCCGGACACGGAGCGGCGCCTGCCAGCAGCCGGTACCGGAACCGGTACTGGAACCGGCACCGGCGGCGGAAAGGAGAGACGGCCGTTACCGATATGAAAATATACAGTCATACGTTCAGGTTTTCATTTTAGTTTAGATTCATTGTCATTTTTTGTCTAATTCAGTTCATTTTAATTAATTTTTAGTGTTTGTTAGTTTTTATTAGTAATTTTATTTTTTTCATACTTTGGTTCATTTTTAGGTGCAGATTTCAACAAGGTCAAATTATTGTGATGGTGGAAACATCGATTGTGTAATAAATAAGCAACAGAATAATTTTCAAAATATTTATTCAGTTATTGTTAAACAACTTTTACTGACTTTCAGAATCACATTGAAAGTTAATACTGTGCTTCACTTTAGCTCCACCAAGCTGGAAATGCTGCAAAAATGTATTAAAATTATCCAACATAAAAGTATTTACTGCAGAAACCTGCCCTCTCTGACTTCATCGAAGCACAAGTTAGATTTTCATTATTGCTGTATTCACTGGAAAATTAAACCTCAGTCAATAAATTTCTTGGCTGGTTATTACATACCTCTGAGGAATATAAACACATTTTTCTTCTTCATGGCTGCTTTCCAGTCCAACAAAACAAATCAAAGTTTATGTTTTATATTCTCACGCTGGCCTTTAGTATTTGACACTTTTGGCTCTGATTTGCTCTCATTGCCGCTTTGGGCTGCATTGTTCTGACACCAAATGTAACCACCATTGTTCTGTTACGGGGTGATGGTTGGAAAGTCCTTTTGTTTAATTGTCTTGCTCAGAATTTGTCTAAATATATCTACACCAGCATCAGACCCAAAGGTGTTCATGTTTCTTCAGAAATTAGTCATCTAAAAGTAATTTAAACACCAAAAGTCAAAACTTTTACATTCTTATGTGGTGGGTCTGCGCCGCAGCAAAGGGAAAAATAACAGAGAAAAACCGTTCAGTACAACTCTAAACCGCTCGTATTCTTCTTTTCTCACTCTGTGTCGGCTACGCTACGCACAGACTGGTTGCCATGGCAACCTACAACAACACATCTTTATGTGTCAGGATTCAACACCAAAAAATGCTAGCTATGCTAAACTAACACAGCGGTGGTAGACTAGCTACCACTGCTATTAGCTAAGCTAACACAGCAGTGGTAGACTAGCTACCGCTGCTACTAGCTAAACTAACACAGCTGTGGTAGCCTAGCTACCACTGCTATTAGCTAAGCTAACACAGCGGTGGTAGACTAGCTACCACTGCTATTAGCTAAGCTAACACAGCGGTGGTAGACTAGCTACCACTGCTATTAGCTAAGCTAACACAGCGGTGGTAGACTAGCTACTGCTGCTATTAGCTAAGCTAACACAGCGGTGGTAGACTAGCTACCACTGCTATTAGCTAAGCTAACACAGCAGTGGTAGACTAGCTACCGCTGCTAATAGCTAAGCTAACACAGCAGTGGTAGGCTGGCTAATTTAAACTCCTGCTCTACTCATGATCTGTTGGAGGTTTTTGTTTAGATTGCCTTTTTAAAATGTTTTAAGCTAAACCAAAACACACTGAATTCCACAGCACCACCTACACGTTAAGGTTGTCATAGTCAAGCTAGCATAACTGGCCTACTCCCCCGCCCTGATCTTTTTTTTTTAACTAAAACTTTTTCCTGATCTTATCTGGTTGTCGTATTTTTGGCAATTATTAGCAAAAGCTCAGCATCACTTTTTCTTTTATATAAGAGGTTTAAGATTTACTACCTTATGTTGACAACTTAAGAGCTAAAATCAATGCTAGCCATGGTTAGCAAGCTGCCTTTTCCTGCGTGACGCCCCGTTGCAACATGTCTGTACCAGTGGAGCAGAAAGATGATAATAAAAGCAGCTTTCTCTATCCTATCACTGTGCTTCACACGGCTTTCACCTGTTGCATACTGATCAGATGAATAATGTGGTGATAAGGAGCAAGACTTTTTCTGGGCAACGCTCAGGAGGGGAGTGAGAAACGGAGAAAGCTCAGCAGTGCATTAGGGAGCGCGCGGTGCAATTCGTTCCATTGGCAGCACTTCAAAGAGGGAGAGGAGGCAGATAATCCGCCCGACGTTAGCCCCCCGGATCCTCCGGCACCGACACACATTTATTCACAGCGGCAGCAGGACAGACGGTTCAGCCGGCGGGTTCTGATCGGGTCGGCGTCCCGAGGTCCCAAATGGTGGCATGGAGAAGATTTTTCAATTTGACAGAAAACCCTGAGACGAGTGGAATATTTTCTTCACACAAACACGACAGCAGAAGGCCGAGCTTGAAAACACCGCTGCAACATTTCTAACAACTGTCGAGGAGAATAAAGGCTGAAACCACGAGATGAGACCGACGGTGGGTCACTGTACGCAGGAGGAAGGAGGACATTCGGCCAAAATCTCAATACCAAAAACAAGGAACTTCCTGAGTTTGAAAAGTGGAAAATGTGCTTGAAAAAAATCAGAAATTGTGATATTAATCTCAAAAATTTTTCTAGGAAAAATAAAGAAAGTTCCAAAAATTCTAAATTCTAAAAAAAAAAAATTATGAAAATTTCTGAGTTTGAAAAGTCAGAAGTTTGAAACAAAATTTCTGATTATTAGAGGTTAGTATTAAAACTGCTGAGTTCTTTTTCTTCAGTGGCTCCAGTGACAGAAACAGAGGCAAAGTTCATAGATGTATTAAAGGACGAGGCCTGAAGAAGACAGATGAAGTGTAAGGAAGTTCGTCCAGCTCATCGACAGCCAGCAGCGGCGAGCTGCCAAAACGCGGCCGAGTCCAGATCAATCCTGCCAGCAGCACCGAGAATCGATGCAGCTTTCTCAGACCGCGAGAAGGAAGCGACGCAGAGCCGCATTAACACAAACATGCTTTAAAATAACCAAATCAGCAGAAACATTACCGATTATAAATGCAAAAGATCTGACATTTTACCTTAATTATGTTTATTGGTAAAGTAAAAATGAATAACATGTCAGTAATTATCTGTACCATGATGTCGGACATCGTTGTTCTGTCGCCGTCTCATCTGTCATGAATACTGATTATGGTTTCTGCAGGTTTCACCAACTCAAATCTAAGTTTTTAACATTATGAATTAAATTTAAGACCTGTAACGCAGCAAAGGTACCACACACACACACACACACACACACACACACACACACACACACACACACACACACACACACACACACACACACACATGCAGCAAACACTGCTGTATATATATACAGCAGTGTTTGCTGCATGTTTGTGTGCGCGTACACAAATATATATATATATATATATATATATATATATAGGGCCTCCGTGCTGTCCTTGGACTCAAGGACAGCACGGAGGCCCTCATCCTGGCCGCCCAGGAACAGGCCCTAAACACCAGAGCAATAGAGGCTCAGATCTACCACACCAGACAAGACCCAAGGTGTAGGTTGTGCAAGGAGGCCTCTGAGACAGTCCAGCACATAACAGCAGGGTGCAAGATGCTGGCAGGGAAAGCGTACATGGAACGACATAACCAAGTGGCGGGCATAGTGTACAAGAACATCTGTGCAGAATATGGACTGGAAGCCCCGAGGTCCAAATGGGGAAAATATCCAGAAACTTTACTCAAGTAAGAGTAGAAATAAAATACTCTTAAAAGTATATTTTTCCCATAAAATTGCTGAAGTAAATGTAACTGGTTACTAACCAGCTCTGCATATTTGCGGTGTTTGCTGTTAGCTTTAGCATAGCATTAGCCGCCAATCAGAGAGCTGCTTTTGTGGCCCTTAAAGTGCATAACTTCAGCAGCTGGCCTGGTGTGGATGGGATAAGCCGAGGTGACTTCAGAGCCTGAAGCGGTTCGGTTCGCCTCGCCGCTCACGCATCAATAGCGGCCGGTCCAGAGGGAGAGGCGCTGAGGAGTGGACAGAGACGCTGACTGCTCAGGAGGCTGGCCAGGTCTGGAGCGATCGATAACGGCTGAGCGCTGACAGAGGAGGCAAACGGCTCCGCCGGCCGGACTTTATCATCCAAAGCGGAGACCAAACCTCAGGAAGCTGCTCGCCAAGAACAAACGTTTCTGTGAAATTCAGGAGGTTTTAGGTACATTTTCAAACGTTTCCAGCAGTTTGGAGAAAAAACACAAATGAACTAAAGAATGCAGTTTCAGTTCACTATCATTTATTGATGTCTTGTGATATTATTATACTTTATGCAGCAGGGAAAAGCTAAAATATGACATTTTATTCTTTTTGTCTTTTGCATTTTTCATCCGGTGTTCTGTCAGATCAGCATGCGTTGTCAGATACTCATACCTTAGCTCAGACATGTATAGCTGTTATTACCATGTGGCTGTATTTAATCAGTGACAGAATCATGACGTAGATCATCATACACTTTATTAACAGCTGTATGGCATCCTGACTTGGCGGTTAATGAGTTTTACACAGTGTGTTGTAATTGACTGCAGCTGCAGCCAGACCTGCTTTAAACACACTTTGAAACCATGACAACGCATCTATATCTATATAGTTATCGTATTATATCATATTATAAAGAACTTAATGACTTATTTTCTTGTTGCTGAACTGACGACTCCACTGAGGGTCGGACTTCTTAAGGCTCAGGCGTCTTGCTACTCGCTGCATGTGTGCCAACCTCACAGCGTTCGGGTTTCTGACAGAACATCTGGACTGCTGAACGTCTTTCTGCTACAAGGTAAAGTTTTTCCATTTGTGTTAAAATCTCATAGTGAGATATCAGAAGTTTTAAATCTTTTTCTTTAGGGTACAAAATGCAGCACAAACTTAGAAATGCAGAAGTAAAACAGGTCAAACATGTTTTCCATGTCTTTCATTCCCTCTAAGTCATAAACAGAAACGCTGACAACAAAAGTTAAATAAATCTTCTCACTGAGTTTTCTGGCATTTAGCAAATAGAAATAATTCAGGTAATTATGGCTGACCCAACAAGAGAAGTTTGGTCTGATTGAACTTCGTTACCTTTAGATATCAGGTAAAATCAAACATTAGGTTACAGTTTATCAGTCTGTGCAGTTTGAATATGAGGAACTTTCAAGGACTTTATATAGAAATCAAAGACTTTCCAAACCTGGAACTTGAAACATGTTCAAGGATTTCCAGTACCTGAATAAAGCGTCTCTGTTTTCAGGAGGTTTTATTTATTTTTCCTTCCTGGCGTTTCTTCCCAGCAGAGAGGAGATGAAAACAGAAATCCATTATTTTTCAGTTTGCTGCAGAATTTTAAGTCATCTGGTTGAATTGCTGCCGCCTAATTGCCAGATGGTCGCCCCACTGCGAGCCAAATTGAATCAGCCGAGTTAAACCGAACCGGTTCTGATCGGGCCAAATGGGCTGCATGAAAACAGAGACGTGAGGAAGAAATATTAAACAGAAACCAGAATGTTTAGTCTGCAGCCTGATGAGAGAAAACGGGTTGGTTCGCGGCTCGGAAGGTTTCCAGGAGATAAAAAGCATCTTAGATTTCCTTAATGAGCTAAAGAAGCTGAGCTGAATTAAAAAGCTGCACATCAAACCAGGTTTTCCTTCTTTACCTGAGAACTGGGTGTCGGGGAGCAGGGGCGCCAGACTGAACCTGCAGGAATCATCTACAGAAATATTCTGAGTCGGTTCTGGTTCCTGTGATTTCATTGTTTCACCTTGTGAGCTGCAAGCAGACTGACGTGCATCAGTGTTAGCTCTTTGCTAGCATTAGCCTGCTTTATACAGAAAGCAGGCTAATGCTTTCTGTATAAAGGTAGATATATATGCCTCAGCATTTATATCTACCTGGTGATTAAAAGGCCTGACAGAAAAACTGATTCATGGTTAAAAACTTTGGGACATTTCAGTGATCGATTAATCGATTGTTCTGATGATTCATTGGATTAGAAATGGCCACATTTTGTATATTTTTTTAACTACTAAGGCCTTTTTATACACTGTTAGAACAGATTTACAGACATTTTGGTCTGAAATGCAAAATGTTTAGATTTTTTATACGGTTTCAGCTTAATTACTCCTTTCAATATGTTTTTTTTAGCAAATACTCCAATTAACGATTAATCTATTACTATATTAGTTAACAATTATTTCACAATTAGTTTAATGTTTTCCAAAGTTTTGCAGGCTCTCTTAATGCTTCCAGCCTCTGACTGGTAGAAGAACCTGAGGGACCAAACCTCATATTTTCACTTCACTAAACACCATTTACTCAACAACTCTTCCTTCGCCTCCATCTTCAACAATCACACCAAGAGTCTGAGGGTTTCCAGCCACCAAACCCATAAAATGCCACGTTCGCCGTGTTACTTCAAGGTTTATGTCAAAGTGTCAGACACAGCTTGTTCAAACTGAAACAGCAGCGCGTTTCGTCTCGCCATCTTCTGGTTTCCAACAAAAGCAAAGAAAGTTCCCACCGCCTCTTTAACTGGAAGCTTTTCTTCCCACCACAGACTCAACATGGTGGAACCAGGCCAACAGGAGGTTAACCTTTCAGAATAAAACGCAGCTGCGGCGTTTCCTCCAGACGGACACGTTGCCACTCACCCTCTCCAGGTCCTGGCGCAGGTGAGTGAAGAGTTTGAGTCTCCTGTAGAGGACGTCCTGCTCCTGCTGGGCCAGGTTGTCCACCTCGTCTCTCTTTAGCGCCACCAGCGGCTGGTTGAAGTTGGCCTTTCGCTTTAGCTTCCAGAACTGATATAAGAAATCCACCTGCAAAGTAAACACAGGAAGCAGGCTTTATTTCTTTTGGATGCAAATCACTAAATCATGGCAGCGAACGAGTCGCTGACTACAACAATTATTAGGTTTCCAACAAAAGACAGAAACTTTGAGATTAAGCTCAGAAATTATGTAGAAAATAAATGGAAATTTCTCAGTTTCTAAAATCAAAAGTTTTTTGTTACATTTCAACTTATGGAGCCCAGAAATGTCCTTGTTTTTCCAGTAATATTTCAGGGTGTTTTTGTGAATGCAGCCGGCGTACCTGCAGCAGCGGCAGCCCCAGGTTCTCGGCGACGTCGCTCGGCTCCACCAGTCTGTAAAACTCGTCCTCCAGCTCCTGGAGCTTCTGCTTCCTCTGGCTCACCTTCTCCCTCTCCAGCTGGTCCCGCTCGGCCCGCTCCGACGCCGACACCGGCTGGGACGCCCGGCTCTGCTCCGGGTCGCCGGAGCCGTTGGGCTCGTGGTGCTGCTCGGGTCTGGCCGCTCCGTTGGTGCCGTTGGCGGCGGAGCTGTGATCCAGGCAGAAGGACTTGAAGCGAACCTCGTCGTTTTCGGCCAGGATGGTCTTCATCTCCAGGCCGTGGTCGAAGGCGCACGTCACATGGAAGGCCACGATGCAGGAGGGCGTGGAGCACTGCAGGGCGACAAAAACATTTCCACCTCAAACCACAGCTCAGTTTGGGTTTGAAGGCTAATTGTTGGTTTTTTTCCACCAATTCGCTCCTTGTTTCTAGAGACCTGCTGCATTTTATTGTTTATCACAGGAAGTTTCACTGGAGGGTAAAAACAGATTCTTTTCCTTGCCATCCGCGGCGGCGCTGCTGCAGCAGAACCGTTGATGCAGCTGTTAGTTTAGTGCAGAGCGCCGCAGCAACGGGAAGATCACGCAGAAAAACTGTTAACAACTCTGTGAACAACTCCAAACTACTTTTTTATGGCTGTCTCAGTTGCCATAGCAACTGACAACAACACCACCACTAATGTTTCAGGATTCAACACCAAAAAAACACTCAAACATTTCCCTCATAAAAAACAGAACATTCAGTCGGTTCGTTTTATGTTTTCAGGCTTGATGTTTATTTTGCAATTATTAATAAGCGATCACCGTGGTAGATTAGCTAGCGCTGCTGTTAGCTAGGCTAACACAGCGATGGTAGATTAGCTAGCGTGCTGTTAGCTAGGCTAACACAGCAGTGGTAGATTAGCTAGCGCTGCTGTTAGCAAGGCTAACACAGCGGTGGTAGATTAGCTAGGGCTGCTGTTAGCAAGGCTAACACAGCGATGGTAGATTAGCTAGGGCTGCTGTTAGCAAGGCTAACACAGCGGTGGTAGATTAGCTAGCGCTGCTGTTAGCTAAGTAGATTAGCTAATTTAATCACCTGATCTACTGATGATCTGTCACAGTTGGTGTTTAGGTCACCTTTTTATATGTTAATTGAACCGAAACACAACGAATCCTGCAGCACATCTACATGTGAAGATGGTCATAGTCAAGTTAGCATAGCTGACCTACTTTCCTCGATATTTAATTAAACTTTTTCTTGGCCTTGTTATCTAGTTCTGCTGACGTCATAGCAACATTCTCGTGATTAAACATTCTTATATCATGGCTGTGATTCTCCATTGTACAACTTAGAAGAGATGATTGACATAAAAGTCATTTCTAATTTCATTTTTAGAAAAGAAAAAGAAAAAAACCTAAAAATCTGGGATGAAAATAAAAAATCTAACATTATTTTTAAGCCCAGTTTTACTCCAAAGTGTTTTCTGCCCATTTACTCCATCACTGATGTTCCAACAGAAGTGCAACAAAGCAGAAAAAGAAACCAGGTCACAACAAACACGGATCCCTCGCCAACCTCCGCTGGCATTTTGGTAAGTTGTGATAGTTTGAGTGTTTCTCAGCGCGATTCATTGCAGGTCATCCAGAGCGGCGGCCTCCCACCGCGTCTCCTCAGGCGCGGCGCGATCCCGCCAGTGTGAGCGCTGTCGGCGCCGTGTTCCTGAGCGCCTGTGAATGTGTGAGCAGGTTTGCTGCTTGTACTTGTCAGAGCAGTTCAGCATTCAGCAGGGCTGTGCGCTGCGTTTGTGTACGAGCGCCAGCGACCAAACCTGCCTGGTCCTAAACGCTCCGCCATCTGGGAAACAACTCCAGACATACAACCTCCGTCTCCTCTTCCCTCTGATTCAAACCTTCACAGGAGTTTAATTTACCAAGCTGTAATCCTTATTCTACCTGTAAACTGTTCAGGTAGGGATGAGCGCCTGTCGTATCGCTGATCATTTATCATCACAAGAAATTTATCACCATTATTTCTTAAAAACCCCTAAAACTGTTGGGTCCCTAAAACTCCTGTTTGTTCTCATGTGATGTCACACTCCACACTCAATGGCAGCCATCTTGGTAGGCAGTTGCTATGGCAACAATAAACAAGCATAAGCTTAGAACTAGCTCTCGCCTCGTTCCTATAAGCAACACAAGTACAACTACTTGAGTACTTTACCTGCCTCTGTGCAGTACTGAGATGAATATCAGTGATATTTACTGTAGTACTTACTGGTGAACTAGCAGCATTAGCTTAGCTAATGAAGCTATTATCTGCTAGCTAAGCTGGACATGTAGCCACGTGTTGCTACATGTTTTCACTCTGCAGTCACCAGAACAAGAAGAGTTCACGTCCTTTATAAATCCGTTTAAACATTGAATGAATGTCATTTTAATAAATTAGAGTAAATTTAACATAAATTATTTTTGCTTTAATAATTACAAAACATCCAAACATGTTGATTTTTACTCCTTTTCTCTCCCTCTGGACTCCAGGTCTGATCTTATGAACGTCTTTATAACAAGTCATCATTTCACTGAATCATGTTCCTGATGATGCAGCCGTTCTTGTGTAAACACAGCAGATGCATCGTTTTGTTACAAAGCGATGAAAGGTACACTGTAAAACTGCACTTATTTCCAATAAAGCGTCAGAAGGAGCCTGCTGCGGCTGCTCACACTTATTTACTGTCAAAAGGTTGAACTCAGCAAGGAGCCGGCTGCTCGGCGTGAGCCACGACACTGTAAAAAATGCTTTGGCTTTAACCTGCAGCCAGTTTTAAAATGTTTATCTGGTTTTTTGGCTGCATATTAAACAGACTTCTGTCTGTATTCTTCAATCTGCAGGTTCATTTCTGTCTTTTGCCACAGAAATCGCAAAGGTTTTCGGAGGCTGCACTGCCATCAGCATCACGTTTAAACTCTCCCAGTGTTTACAAGTCGGTTATTAAGGAATGAGTGCTGAATGTGAGGAAATTTAGAGGATTTGTCCATCATAAATGGTACATGTCTCAAATGTTTGAGCCTTTTCTGATACCCTGGTTCAGTTTGCATCAGGTACGTTACGTAGAGCTCATGTTTTCTCCTTATTCAACCATTTCTTTCTGAGAAGTTTCATCTCTAAATATTTCTGTAAATCAACTGGAATAAAGGTCATGCTGTCAGTTTCACTTTTAGCTTCAAGGTGAATCAGTCTTCATCGGCGCAGATGGAGGGTTTGCATAGTGTTGGGTGAGATTAATTAATATTTTCAGTTGTGTTTGACCAGCTGTGTAAAATCTGCAGTTTTGACAGTTTTTTCTAATTTTATGAAAGGAAAAATCAGTGTGTAGCTTAAGATTTTTACCCTCCAGGGGTTTGCATGTTACAGCTATTTAAGTCGTTAAGTACCAGTTTATATAAGACAGAATGCTTTGGGTTTCAATCTTCAGCTCAAACTAAGTTTTGGTCCAAACCAGATCAAAGTTTTATTTCAGCCTCTCATCCTTCAAATCCCAGATATTTAAAGTCAAAATGTCTAAAAGTCTCCAAACTGGTTTAGTGGATAACCTCATTAGGCCGGCGCTCAGATTCACGCCGCAGGTTTTCCAGGCTCACCTGTTCATGTTGCAGTCAAACTGATCCTCTTGAAGGATTTGATAATTACCAAAGTGAAGTTATTAAATGCATATTATTCACAGTGAACACTGGCAGTCATGAGACAAACGATGTAAACGAGGAAGTTAAAACTGATGAAGAAAAGATTCATACAGAAACAGAGTCAGACTGAGGACCAACACTCTGAAAAATTAGTTACATTTAATGGATCAATACAAACTTTGTCACTGTGAAATTTATACTTCAATTTATAGAGTCTAAACAAAGACTGACTGAATATCTGAGAAATTAATGACAGATATTTAATCTGCCCGTCATAAAAATCAGTTAATCAACTAATCAAATGATTAATTAAAATCAGCTCACTAATTTCCAATCTGATGATTAACAATTTTTAAGTGCAGTTTTGTTTACAGAGGCATCATAAAATATTTATTGTCTGTTATGTTTTTTTTTTTGGATATTTAAAATATCTTCCAGTCAAAGATCAATAAAATATTAAATTTTATTAATATTTTATTGGGAAATTGTGCTAATAGTGAATTAAGACAAAATTAACAACTTTTGTGATAAACTGGAACAAATAAAACCTATTTAAAAGAGAATAAAGGAGTAAAACATTATAAATCTGTTATAAAATCACATGAACTGCCTGCAGTTCATCTGGAATGAACTTCCAGAAAACTGCACAGCAGCCGAAACACTGAGCTCCTTTAAATCTACACCAGCTGGATGTGGAGTTGCTTCTGAACCAAAATAGATAAAAACATTTTGATCCATATGTGATGTTGGACTGTGTTGTTCCTACTTTGAACTGCCTGAAATGAGCAACACGAATAAACCTGACTGACTGCAAACCAAGGCATTTATACAGCTGAAGATGAAACAACGAACAAAATGATGATGCAGAAAACATTTAGTCTTTTTCATGGCAGGTTATTCAGAAGAGAAAGAAAAATAATCAATTCTGAAACTTTTAACGAGGAAAATCCTCCACTTCATCGCGCTGCCATGTAGCATCAGCATCTTTACTGTGTGTGTGTGTGTGTGTGTGTGTGTGTGTGTGTGTTCGTTCATCCGCCTCCAGCTACAGAAACATGAGAGTCAGATTCCCTCCCTGTGGGCAGATCGGCTCAAAGGCTCACAGTTAATCTACAGCATCAATACGGTCAAAGCAAACACTCCCACGGCTGCACAAACGGCTCATCTGCTGCACATCCAGAATCCTTCCAGAACACACACACACACACACACACACACACACACACAGCTAGGGGCTCACCTGGACAACACGAGCTAACTGGGTTTGTTTCAGGGGAGCAAAATTAAAAACCATTTGAACTGAATGAATTATGTTCAATTACAGATTTGTGGAAACACAAAATGTTACCAAGTATTTTTCTTTATTTTCTAGTGTAAATGTCTTAATACGCTAGAAATAAGATAAAAGTAGCTTACAGGTAACTGTTCAGCCAGAATTAAGACTTTGGTTGAAGTCAATAATTCCTCAATATCGATATATTGATGAAAATATTTCTACTTCCACTGGTCGGTTATGAAGCGCATTCCAGCACCGAGGCGCTTCAAAGTGCTTTACTTAATGCAAAGTAACAGAAAACTGATGTTTGATCAAATGTCATCACCAAAGTCATGCCCCTGTCAGCATCCACAGTTCTTCAGCTGTTTCCACACTTCAGCCTCATTTCAGGTTAAATTCACACAGAAATCATGACGGCGTGGAAAAATGTTTGTAACGCTGTTAGAAATAGGAAACCAAGATAACAATGTGACCTTCAGTTATTCTAAAAATACTGTAAATATCTAATATGTTGTTTACCCCTCTAGAGGTTGTTGATGTTTCCCTACTACTCACATTTCTCATCCTCTGACATTTATTTCTATAAAAATATAGAGGAACAGGGTGGCCTCTGCCGCCCCGGGCCGTTCTGGGGCTCCGTACCTGGATGCAGGTTCCTGTGTGTTCTCGGCACAGGCTGCAGGACAGAGCCCAGCGGCTGGCGGGGATGTGGGACACCTTGGTGATGGGCTCCATCTTCTCCGGGCAGCCGATGCTCACCTGCAGAAAAACAGGCAGCAAAAGTTCAGTCACTCATATCAGTAATTCAGGAATCAAAGGTAAACACACACAGGCTGTGCAGAAGGCTCCACTAATGCTTTTCAAAGATGTACAGTTGTATAATTGTGCATCTGTTTGCAGCCATTTCCTGAGTGTAAAGGTTGAGTTGGGGGCGTGGCCAGCAGCAGATTATTGGATTTAAAGTGACAGAGACCCTAAATGGGCAGAACTGAAATTTGACTCAGAGTTTTGTGCCTAATATTTAATGAACGTGTTTTGAATAGGCCGATCCTAAGCTGTTCCAGAAGCCTGTGAGTTAGACCCGTCACAATAACAAATTTTAAATTGTCCCAGAAGTAAATGATGATATTGGTGTTTTGAGACCATTTTCCAGTAATTTAATGGTAATAACGGCATAATAATGCAAGATTCTTAAAGATCAATAAAATTTAAATTCTAATGAACATTTAAAATATCCAAAATAAACAAAGCAACAAATAAATGAATTATAAAGTGTAAACTGGCAGACTGCAGACCAGCTTTGGTAAGGAAATAGAAAACTGGTCATGAGTGACTCCTCGTGTGTTGAGACAGGCCCAGTTTGAGTTGTTGCTGCTCTTTCCTCTGTTTGAATCCTGTTTTCTGTGCCGGTCCGATCAGAGCCGCTTCGGATCCGGACCTCCACCAGAAACTCGTTCCAGCAGCACTTATCATCTGAGAGCCGTTCAGCTCCTCTTCCTCTGGTTTCTGAAGCAGCGCTCTCTCTCCGTAAGTCGCTCCATCCTTCTGGAAGCGTTTTGCTGCCAGAGCGAATATTTTCCGTGTTCTGGGTAAAACGCTCCAGCAGAAGGATTTCCAGCTCAGGCTTGATGTGATTATCTGATCAGATCATTTTGTGTGCAGACTTTAAACATCCTGATTTTTATCCAATTACCAAAAAGCTGGCAGGTGAAAAATGCTAAAATATGAAAATCCATTCATGGAAAAAAGGTTCTGTGTAAAACAACAGAAGGTGCCTTTATTATAATCTGTTGCAGTTAAATTTAATTTAAACTTAATTTGAGCTTCTGAAGGTATGAAGGACAGAAAGGATCAGCTGAAAGCTCACATTCACCCAAACACATTCAGATTATTTGCTTTTCTTCATGAAATTATTTCACATACTAAATGGTTTTTTTTCAAACTGCAGAAGGTTTGAAAACAAAATGAACAAAATCTGCTCCAAATGTAACATCTGGCAAAAAGCAGCACTGAAAATGATTTTAATTGATCACAGTAAACCTGAACATATTAACTCACATAACTAATAATGTTTTTATTCTTTATGGTGAGAAGAAGAAAAAACGTTTAAAACAGTTTTTCTGGTTATTAATGCTTCAGTACAGAAAACTGTTGGATAATATTCAGATTTAAAAATACTTTACTGATCCCAAAGAGAAAATAAATGCTGTTATAACTCATATTAATTCAATTTTCCAGTAATATAATAATGAAAAACATATTCCTGATAAAGATCAATAAATGTTAAATTCTGGAGAACATTTAACACTGGAAGACATTTTAAATATCCAAAATAAACAAAACAACAGAAACAATAAAGATAATTATGAATTCTCAGTAAACAAAACTGTCCTTCAAAAAAAGGTTTAGATGAGACCAAAAACCCGACTGAAAACTTTTACCATCCAGTTTTTGGTAGAAAGAGAAAAATGAAAAAATAAAATAAAATAAAAAACGATGCATTTTATTATAAGTAGTTTATAATTATAAAAAGGGGGGAAATGAAACACAACCCTATAAAAACAAAAACATCACACTGTGACCTCCAGCTGCCAGTAACAAAGAAAAATATAGTTCTAATAGATGTGCTACAGTGGCCTAGTCAAAGTCCAGACATAGTCTGACCAAGAATCTGCAGTAAACCTCCAACCCGATGTGACGTCGCCTGCAGGGAGTGAATGCTGCGGCTCACCTCGGGGATCCATAAGGCACAGCTGACGTGGACCCACTTGGTTCCACTGCGCGTCGGCTTCAGGGCGCCGCCTCTCTTGGGGCAGAGCAGACATTTGGGCTGGACCCCCAGAGCGCAGGTCCGACACAGCCAGTTACCCTGAGGCACCTTCAGGATGCCGTAACACGCCTGGCAGAGAGCGAGACGTTAGAGACATTTCGTACCGTTCGGACCTGCTGCGCGGCGCTGGAGGCAAACGGACCAATCTTTACTTTAACATCCACAGCGGCGCTGCTGCAGTGCAACGGTTAGCTAAACGAAACCCGAGGATGAAGCAGGGATCAGGTTAGTGCAGCAAAGGGAGAAATCAGGCAGAAAAACGTTAAATCTAAACCTGGATTCTTCTTTTCACATGCATGTTTTGTTTCCCGCAGACCGATGCTAACCTGTTCAGTCAAACTTAAGGATGTTTATTTAGCGGAGAAACAAAAGCAGATTTCGGTGAGGTCTCACCTGATGGACACAGACATTGCACTTGTCACAGAAGACCATCTCGTTTCCGTCTTCTCCCTCCGGCGAGCGGCACACGTCACACACCACGTCCTCGTCGTACTCGATGCCCAGGCCTTCCTCCGTCTCGATGGCCTGCTGCATCTTTTCCTCGCAGACGCGCTCCAGCTCCACCAGAACGGCCTCCATCGTCAGCTCGTCCAGCTCCGGTGAGGCTGGGGGCCGAAACCACGGAACCGTTAAAACGCTGGAACTTTATTCTGTTGAAAAATGAAGCTCATTCTGTTTTTATTCATATGTTAATATGTTTTCAATAGGATTTGATCACTTTCCCACAGTGATTCAAGGACTTTTCAAGCATTTTAAAGGTAAGTTTCAAACTTTTCCAGCCTCAAATGTTGGAGATGAAAACAAAAGACAGTTTTTAATATGATATCATTTATTATTAATAGTGGTTTGTGATGTTATTTTACATTCTACTACAGGAGGGACAAGGTCATCTAAAATATAACTAAACTTTGTTTCTCTACATCCAACTATCTGAGAACAAAACATTAATTTAACAAAAGAATTATAATTTCAGTAACTTGCTTTTAACGTATAAAATAGAAGACAGCCTTTATTGCAATGTCTTTGAGCCGTTACCTAGCAACCCCAGCGAGCCCAGCCCCGTTACCTAGCAACCCAGCCCCGTTACCTAGCAACCCAGCCCCGTTACCTAGCAACCCCAGCCCCGTTACCTAGCAACCCCAGCGAGCCCAGCCCCGTTACCTAGCAACCCCAGCTGGTTTCGTAAATATTCATTACATTAAAATGATGCAAATGGATCTTGTTAAAGTAAACGACCTTCCTGCTCAAATTAAACGCTTCAACATTAAATACAAACAACATTTTTCCACTGAGTTTTCTGGCCAATCCGTTGGATTGGACTTTATCATCAAATTCAAGCATTTTCAAGGATTTCAAGCATCCACTTTTTTGGGGGGATTAAAAAGTGTGATTTCTGGTTTTTATAAAAATATTTAGAGGATATTAACTAAGGATGTTCCTCTGAAGTCGGATTTATTCTTCCTTGATATCAATAAAATAACAGCAACTATAATTAAAATGAAACGGGTCCAACCACCAGGTCTCGGAGGTGTTGGTCCTCATTAATGTTTGGTTCTGACCGTCTCCAGCGATGTTGGTTTTGCTGCCCTGACCCTCATCTGAAAGGTTGCCCCACTAATCTAAAAATAGACGCTGCTCTTCGTTTCAACAGCTTGTCAATGAGGAGCTAAAATCTTGTTTTCATCTCAGATGTCTGTCAGAGGGAAAGGCCTTTCCTTCCTACAACAGTTGATCACGACTTTATAGCCTCACATTAGGATTCCTGTGATTTTCCTCTATTTGAGGACGGACAGCGAACCAGAACTGAACCTGGTTCAATAAGCAGCAGGAGTTTTAACTGCTAGAAGACAAAATCAACCCAGTCTGGTAACAAAGTTCACTTTAAAATTCTGATATGTGTTTTCCACCAGCATGTGGCGCTAGCAGCTCCGCCCACCATTAGGAAAGGTTTCATTGTTAAATCAGTGACTGATGGTGCGTTGATAATTGTTGTCTTTTATGTTCATACTGTTCATCACTTTGATTAGTCAACTTGACTAAATACAGATAACATCTATAAAACAATGCAGTGATTATCAGTGACTTTGTTTCTCATTTATTCTTGAAATTCTCCAGTTCAGGGCATAAACTAAACATTTTAATGCTGTTTCCCTCCTGATGGTCCGGTCGACCCGGTTCTACTGGACCCAGAACATCTGCTCCACCTCCAGCTGCTGTGGCTCTGAGTAAAACCAACCTGTCCCCCTCCTGGCCTGTGGGGGCGCTGCACCAAAAACTACTGAAGGAAACGACACAAAAACCTCTGAAGACACTGAGAGCAACTTCCTTCTTCACCAGATGGAAACAAGATGGAGGATTTTAGCGGTTGGAGGATTTCTCTTTAGGCTAAAGACCAGGAGCCAATTCTGCTGCTAGCGGTAGGCTAGCACGTTAGCTTTGGTTGGATTTACCCAGAATGCCCTGCGCTGTAGTCCACTTCCTGCTTTTTGGAGCGGTCTGTGGTCCGCCTGGTGTTCACATTCAAACCAAGCCAGAGTTCACTTCAGCCGAACCCAGACCGAGGTGGACCAGAGGTCAGAGGTCGGTTAGCGTTCACACCTCACCAACCGAACCGGACTTTTTGGGCAAATTCTGGTTTAATTTTTTTGGAGGGGAGGGGCGTATTAAATAGCTTTTATCCTCTTGATAAATAAAAAGATTAAAGCCGAATTTTATAAATGCAGTCATGTTGCCACTGCAATTTAAATTTGAAAAATTTGAGAGAAAAAAAGCAAAGATAAGATTTATCTGTAAGGGTGTAAAACTGTTTTCTCCATTTATTTCTTTTTCCAGCAGAGCAGAAGTTTGGAGAATTTTTCTGCCGTTGGGGATAAATTAAAACGACCCGTAGAGTTACGGCGTCGACGCTTCAGTTTTCCTTCCAGTGTTTTTACACCAACAGCTCAAGGTTCAGATTTACAGAGTTATTTTTGGCTGCTTCAGTAGGAAACAGACTCAGATTTATGTCGCTCCATGAAATGAGAAGGAAATTAGTCAGGTGTGTTTTTAGGTAACCCTGAGTTAAGTGGAGAAATGCTGCATGTTTTCAGACGAATATAATAAAAGAAGAAGCCTCTGTTGCCCAGAGCTCAGCTCATGCTGTCGTTTGTATTCCTGCTCACTTTGCATCTCAAACTGCTGCCTCGCTCCAAGGCTGCTTAATACGTGATGAAAACGGATCTAACTGGCAAACCAGAGCTCTCAACTAAAAAAACAAAAAGGATCAGAGTTATGAGCAAAGCAAACAGCCTGACCTCCAGGACAGGAGATGCATGGATCTGTCTGTCTGTCACACCATCACCGCTAAGTGGAGTGAAAGGACGCAGATTAAACCAACTGAGGAAGGAACAGCGTCACGTTAAAGGACGTTTCTATGGAGAAGAGCAGTTTAGAGACCTTAGGGCATTAAAAGTGCTGCAGATAAATAAATGCAGGGAGCAAACAAAGCAGCTCTAACAAACCAGGCCACCAATCATTACAGCTCCAACAGTTAAAAAGCTCATCAGTCCACCAAGCAGAGAGTCTGTGGATTCTCTGATTCATCTGCAGGATCCGGCGCTCAGCTGGGAGGATCTTTGTTTAGAGGAGCGGAGCATCCTGAGCCTCCAAGCATTATTTATGTTTCCCCACCATAAAAGAAAAATAACTTTGTTTACTCTTTCTTCTGCATCTTGTTACATATCCAGTGTTTGAAACGTTCATTAATTTCTTTACTCACTCGCATCGTGTTTGATTTCTGTTAGCATTAGCATAGTTAGCATTAAAGTAAAGTTTCCAGTTTTTATGTCACATATACACAAAATGTCCAAGTTAACCTGAAGTTTTAGGCTAAAATGTGTAAAGATCATTTCTGTCTTTAATGCACAAACTTTAACATATGAAAAAAGATATTTATTCCAAACTCGGAACAAATAATTCAAACATATGCAGCAAATATTATAAGGGATAAAATACATGATGTGTATTTTTTACTTTAAACTATTTTACAGGTGTAAATACTATTAAAACTTATATTAAAATATATAATTATAGTGGAAGCTGCAACGCTCCACTTGTGAAAGTAAAATAGCTTCTGCACTGAAAATCGCAACAAGAAGGGAAATTATGAAAAAGGGTTAAAAAAACATGTTTTCCGACTTTTTGATAAGATCAATGTTTCGTGTCATTTTGATCAAATTAGATGCAAATATTCAATAAAAGATGAAAAATGATCTGTATAACAAACATCAGTTGATTCTTCATCATTTTTAGGCAAAATGTGTCCAACTTCCTCCGGAGCTGCGCAGGTTGCAGGGTGCTGCAGTAAAGATTCATCCATTTGTTTTTATGTCATAAACTAACTATAAGTGACTTCAGAAGGATAGAGGAGCTTTTTTTACAGTCACAAATGACTTAATTTTGATGAAAACGTCTTGGCTCCATTAGCAGATTATTTCAGTTATAACATGTTACAAGTGAAATAAGACAAGTTCTTATTACTTGCTGAAAAGTTAGTTCTGTCTTATTCTGAGTGTCCTCAGATATTTGCACTAGAAACTTGACAAAAATTACCTGGTAAGATTTTGTGTTTTTGCAGTGAAGAGTAACTTAGATTTCTTCCCAAAATAAGGAAGAAAAGTTGAAATCTATGTGATCATCTCCGTTTTCTGCGTAGTGAACAACTTCAGCAGACCTTCTGATTAATAACGATTCAAAACACACAGAAGTTTGTTTTTAGCTGTTTTGAAGTGAAAACTGTGGTGCTGCTGTGAACTAAAGCGACAGTTTGACGTTAACCTGCTGCGACATCCTGAGCTGCACGGCAGGAAGCATCGGCTCCGTCGCTCTGCCTTGTGGTTACTGTGTGTGTGTGTGTGTGTGTGTGTGTGTGTGTGTGTGTGTGTGTGTGTGTGTGTGTGTGTGTGTGTGTTGGACTCGGTTCACTTCCAGCACGTTTGGTCTTTGCATGTCGTTCTGCTAACCGATGCTGATAACTGCAGATTTACATTAATCTTACAAAAATGTAATTTCTTCCTTTTTGCTGTCTTTAATTTTGTCTGCTGGCTTGTTGTGACCAGATGTTGAACCAGTGAAAGGTTTTGCAGACGTTTCTGCAGGATTTAATGCCCAGCAGGGATCCATAAACACAAACACTTTATCTGCAAAGGCCTGATGTGATAAGAAATATGAAGCAGAGGAGATGCTCAGGGCGGCCGGACAAATCAAGAGTGAAGGAAAATATGAGCGAGAAGTGGACTCTGTTCACTTCCAGCACGTTTTGTCTTTCCAGTCCAAACCTGCAAAAACGTAATAATTGGATAAAAAGAAATGATTTAACAACTTAAACCTTTTAAACAATATTAGAAAACATTAAAAGGTGCAACTAAACAAATAACCATCTTTTTTTAATCTACTTTTTCTGCATCTAATGCAGTAACAGCAATCCTTAGTATCAAAGGATAAAAAATATTTCTGTTGTCATTTCTGCTTGACTTATCAATAAAGTGCAGAACTAATTAGATTTTGGATTAACAGATTAATAACTGGAATCAAAATGTGCTTAACAGGAGATGTTTTAAAATAATTTGATCCAGGTGAAGCTAAAACTACAACTTCAGACGTTCAAACAAAGACGGTGTTTTTATGTTAAATGCAAAATGTTTTCTTTTGTAGTTTGGTTTAATTTTATGTTATTCACTTCAGTGATTGGTTTGAGCTGCTGCTGCTGCAGCTGTTAAAGCTGCTGCAGCAGCTGTTAAAGCTGCTGCAGCAGCTGTTAAAGCGGCGGCGGCGGCTCACCCATGTGCCTGAACTCCTGGTTGACCAGCTGCAGCCAGGTGACGTCCAGGTCGTCCAGGTCGTAGCAGCCGTGTTGCTGCGATCGAGGAGGCTGAGCGTCTCCCTCCTCCGTCTGGCCGTCGGCCGACACGCCGCCCGTTGACTCCTGCTGCGACCTGAAACACCAACAGACATGTTTTACTCAGGAGCCGTTTCTACGGCAACCCATGAGGTCAGTCAGGCTAACAGGTTGTTGGAAGCAGCTCATGATCAGAATTCACAGATTCTGCTGGTTGAACGGGTCAGGATGGATCTGTGGTCTGTACCAGAGGAGTCCAGAGTCGGTCCTGCAGGTTCGGCATCCTGCATGTTTCAGTTCCTTTCTGGTGGCGGAAACTTCAGCAGGTCACTGTTCTTCTCAGGCCTCTACTGAGCCATCATTGATCCAAGTGCTTTAAACCAGGGAGGAACTAAAACATGCAGGATGCTGAACCTCCAGGACCCACTTTGGACACCACTGGTCTATACAAAACCCGTTCATTACATGTTTATATTAAATCATTCTTGGATAATCAGATTTTAGTGCGAGATGTTTTAGGGTCTCTGTCACTTTAAATCCAAACGATCTGCTGCTGGCCACGCCCCCAACTCATCATTTACACTTACACAACGAAATCTCTGCAAACAGATGCACAATTATACAACCATACGTCTATGAAAAGCATTAGTGGAGCCTCCTGCACAACCAACCAGAACGCAGCAAGTCAACAACAAAACTCTTGTCTTTTCCAGCAGCCGTTGTACAGAGCATACAGCAGGAAAACCAGATGACCAAACACTGTGGTTGCTAGGGTAACGGGCTGGGCTTGTCTGTGGTTGCTAGGTAACGGCACAGTGCCCATGGAATGAGATGTTACATTATGATGGTTTATGAAATGGCTCAAACAAAAAACTTATTGGCAGAAAACTTTTTTTTAATCTTTTAGAGACCCAGATGGAATAAAAAAACATGTAAAGTGTAAATATATATGGCAACAGGTCACCTTTAAACTTTTTGATTTTAAAGGTTTTTTACAGTAAAAAACGTTTAAAACTTTGCTCCAACATGGCTAAACCAAATAAAGTTTAATAAACAATAAACTAAACCTCAGGTCTCAGTCACATAATTGAACAAACTGAAACAACTTATGTCATTATGGGTTTTGAACAGCACTGCAGCTTTAAACCCGTTTTTAAAGTGCTACATAAATAAATGTGACGATGAAGAGCAGGTTTTCTCTCCTTCCTCTCCTTCAGTGCTGATGTCACTATAGAAACACAACCAGAGCAAAGATGGGAAAAGAAAATGCAGGTAAATCGATTCATTTATTGATTTATCCATCCGACTCCATCCTTTATTCTTTCTTTCCTTTGTTTTTCCTCGTCTGTTTAAGGTGGTGAATGTTAATATTTATGACATTTGATCCCTTAAAGCATGAAGCTGCCGTCACAAACCCTGCAAACAGTTTTAATCCGGAAAAGTGTTTTTCCAGACTTTCCCAGCGTTCCTGCAGTCTGTCCCTGGCAGACCTGCTCTGCCCTCTGGGCCTCAAGCTCTAAATCACAGTTTGACAAATTCATTAAAAGGAAAAGTCTTCAGAAACAATGTGAACGGCGGAGCGGTGACAGGAAGCTCCTCCGGGTTGCGTCTCGTCTCCGGAGCCTCTGGCCTCAATGTTTCTGTCAACAGCAGCAGGAAATGAGGTCAGGAACTCTGGGAATCAATAAAACTGAAACGATCTCATCTGGACAGGAAGCAGCAGCGAGTAAAACGCCCAGAGAACGGACCGACCACACCCGTTCGGTCCGCCGTGACCAAAACCGACCAGACACACAACAGCTCTGAATTTAAATATCAATATCATCGCTCTCATCTTCAGTTTCATGATACGCTGCAAAAACACTAAACAGAACCAAGTAGTCTTGGTCTAATTCATGGTGAAAATAAGTACAATAAGATAAAACTAACTCAGAATCAATAATTCCTTAATATTGATGAAAATGTTTCAGTTCCACTGGCCGATTATTCCACAGAGAGAACTGCGCCGTTACCTAGCAACCCCAGCCGAGCCCAGCCCGTTACCTAGCAACCCCAGCCGAGCCCGGCCTGTTACCTAGCAACCCCAGCCGAGCCCGGCCTGTTACCTAGCAACCCACTTTTAGTTCCATGGGCAGATTATTTCACTTATAACAAGACATTTTTTAATGTTATAAGTGAAATAATCTGCCGGTAGAATTATAAGTTCTTCATTAAAATTAAGGAATTATTGCCTTAAATGGTGTAAATAAACAATTCAGCTAATTTTTAATGAGTAAATAAACACTTTGTTGACTACAGATTAATACTAGTCAACAAAGTGTTTCATACTGTATTAATCTTTTGTAGCGAAGGATGCAGATGAAAAATCTTCTAACATCAACATGAGGAGCTCCGGCCTCCTGCTGAGCTGATCATCAGTGCAGCGTAGAGGCAGGATGTGCTGTGGTGGCGCAGCGGTTCAGCACAACCCACATATGGAGGCCTTGGTCCTCAACGCGGCCGTCGCAGGTTCGATTCCCGGCCTGGCGACCTTTGCCGCTCGTCTTTCCCCTCTCATTACCAAATCGTTGCTGTGATGAATGTGGACAGTGGGAAACTTTGTGCTGCTGGTTCAGTTTCCCTTCGTTATGCAACGCGGTGTGGAAACTGGATCCCATCAGGCTCTGAATCCACTCACTCACTTCCTCCTGACATCAGCCTGCAGTTTCCTTTACGGCAGGATTTATGGACGCTTTATTTGAAAGCAAGGAAAGATGACTTCATGTCTCATTTGAAACTTTCAGCAAACACAAAAGGACTTAAATTCACAAACACATTCAAGCTAATTAAATTAAACACAAGGATTTATAGTGGCTTAAGAACAAGTGGGGTCTATTTCTGCTTATGTTTAATAAGAGATCTTATTGTTTTATTGCCAGTGTTTCCCATAAACGTCTGTTTCCTCTCCGTTTGTCCAGAATCACATATCGGCCTGATAAAAGCTCCACAGTAAGCTTCAGTTTCCCGTCCGCTTCGTCCTCACACACATTCTAACCTTACACACTCATCGTTACACATTAGCACATTGATTCGCTTGTTATGGTTGAAATTGTCCATTTGCAGACAAAATGGATCAGACTTATTTTTTATTTTTATGAGTAATGGATGCAGTGGGAATGCTGCTCATCACTGATGGATAATTACCAGAACGGCAGCATCAAGTGGAAAAAAGGAGCATTCAGGGACGACGTGTGAATAAACGGCACAGGCGCCGAGATGGAGAAGCACGGTGGTGGCAGCATCATGCTGACTCAGCCAAAAGGTTTTTCCATCAAATGTTAAGGACAGTTATGTTAACCAGAGAACAGGAAACTGGAGACATCCAGTCAGGTTGAAATGTCCAAATTAGAGCTGGGAAATAAATCCATTTAATCAATTATTCAAAGTTTTGCTTTTTGAAAATTTAATGTTTGGAAAATCTGGATTTTTTATTTTTTTTTCACCATAGTGATTTTAGCAAACTCAAAAACTACCGTCTTCTTTGACAAGTGAGTTTTACAGCTTTTATTTATTTAGACTTTGAGTTTGAGAGTTACAAGAATAAAGTTTTAATATCACCGGAATAAAGTCTTATAATCAGGAAAATAAAAAAGTAATTTTACAAAAACTCCAACATGAAAAATAACAAAAAATGAAGAATATTGAGCATCTTTCAAAGTTAAACTTTATAAGTTTTATTTATCCTTTAATCAGGATCAAATTATTATCAGTATTACTTTGAAGCTTTTTCTCGTATTTTTAAAATCTTTTCCTTTTTCTTTTGCATATTTTTTCTTCTACTATCATGATTTTATTCTCATAATTAAACTCAAATTCTTGCATTCTTTGCTCCGTTACTTTGTAATTTATTGTTTTGTAAAGACGGTGAGCAAAAAAAAAAATAAAAAAATAAAAAGATTAAAATCCGACCTGGTGCAAAAAAATCATTTATTGAATTTTTGAGCCAAACCATCCAGACTGAGATGTTTCTGCCTTTTTAATGGCAGCAGTGCTAAATACACTGCAAAAACACAAAATCTTACCAAGTAATTTTGGTCTAAATGAGGCAAAACTTCAGATGAGGTTTTTTTATGTCCTAAAATTGAATGTAAAAAAGGCTTCAATGTAAAATGTACCAATGTATTTGTACAATTTATATATAAACTGATAATTAAAATAATCATCAGTTGACGTCTGCCAGCTTTTCTCTTCAACTCCTCAAACACTGATAAAGTTCAGCCCATTTTCATGTCAATATCTTAAATCAAACGCAAACAAAAGTAAAATTTTAAACGTTTTCAAGGTGGGAAATATTTTCCTCCTTGGCTTGTCGTGTGTGTTTACCTAAAGCAGAGCCAGAGGAGTGAAGAAAGCCAGAGAAGAGACATATTTTACAGTTCTCCCCTCGGAGTCGTAACAACAGGACAGCTAATTTAGCTTTGATCTTTATGGTTTGTGTCATGAAATATTCAGGAGGATCTGCACACGGCGGCCTCCCATTCCTAAACAATGAAACCTAAACACGGCTCCTCGGCACGCCGCCGCTCCGCTCCGAGGAGCTGGAGAATCTCTCACCCATCAGCCGGAAAGTTACGACCACAGATGAGGAAAGAGGGAACGCCGCCGCCGCTGCCGCTTAACTGGTGAGCAAAATGTTACATCAGTTCAAAGAACAGGAACATGTAGGCTCTCTGGTAACACGACGTTTTCAGACTGAAATCACATCCAGACGGTGAAAATAAGTTAAGAACTTTATTCAGGAAATCTGCAGGTTTCAGTAAGAAACATTTAAGAGAAATTTAATAATGAAACCCTCAATAAAACTTAAGACCAGAAAAACTATAAAAAGTAGAAAAATTAAGCAGAGGAGTTAAGAGTACCTAAAAATATTACTCAACTTAGCAGCAAAACCAGCTGACCGAACGTGCTGGAGCTCTGTTTGGGTTGCTAGGTAACGAACTGAACCCTGCCGGGGTTGCTAGGCAACAGCCCAGTGTCTCTCAGCATATCTAGGTATTTGAAATGTTTCATTCTCCAAACACCTGCTTATTTCCAAAAAATGGCTGGATTGGTTTCTGAAGCTCTTGATCTGTTTTTAGAAACAACCGAGACACAAAAAAAAAAAAAAAAAACGATCCCGTTTGCTCAAGTAAAGAGAAAAGTTTCCATCCAAGAAATTAATCAAGAGTCAAAAAGTATTTGGTAAAAAACTACTGAGTAGTTAGAAAAAGTACTGAGTAACTGATCAAGTTATCAATCATTTAATATTTAAAAATGACATCATCTGACCAACCAAAATATGAAGTTGAGGAAATTTTTGGTGTTTTAAGAACCAAAATGACAATGATTCATATAAGTAAATAAATACAAAATCAGATAAAATATCTGTTTCCAATTCGGTTTCTTTGAATAAAAAAACTTCTGAAACTTTAACAAAAACTGCAGGTGTGATTCTGAGTCCGGTGGATTTTGGTTAAAACATTACTCGAGTAAATATAACTAGTCACTACCCAACTCTGAAATTAAACGTAGCACAAGTTGTGAAAAAAGCTAGCTAGCTAGCAAAGGTAAAGTAGCATCTGGCTACCGGTAGCCCGCATCGCCTGGAGCCACAGCTTGTTTAACTCAAATTTCTGTCCGGCAGAAAAGGAAAAAATCTACATATGGGATTATTTAGGTTTTTCGTGATGAATTTTAAGGCCTGTGATTAATTAATTTAAGGCCAACGTTTAAAGAAATTCTTCATATTTTGTTCTTAAAGAGAAAGATGTTCTTTTAGATGGTCTTGTAAAAGTTTTTCTGCCTTCTCGCCTTTGTTTATATGTAAACAACGGCGGTTTTTAGTCACTGTAGAGAAAAAAGTTACTTATATTCATCTGTTGATGCGTGACTGGACCATGTTGATTCTCGGTTCAGATTCTTTGGGGTAAATATGAAATTAACTGAATGAAAATTAAAAACTTTTGAATATTTTATCATTTTAAAATTGCTGGATAAAAATAGATAACGAGGTTTTTCTTGACCTCATCAGTCAAAATGATGGACAATAAAAGTAAGATCTACTTGTAATAAAACTCAACTGAGCAGGTCTTTGCTAAATGCTTATTTATTTAAAAACAACTTTCAGAAACGATTCATTCGGACTGGATCGAGTTAAACATCAAAGAAAAACTGGAGAAATATCGAACAAGAACCCTTCAACAGACTAAATATGTGAAACTTATAAAATAAAATATAGAAGGTAGGTAAACAGTTTGACATTATTGAATATCAAATTAACAAGATCTGGTTTAACCAGATGAGAAAAAAAATAAATACAAAAATAACTGAAAAGGACAAGAGAAAATGATAAACGTATGAAGAGGAGGAGGAGCAGAGAGTCGGTAGTTTCCGTTCTTTCCCTGCTCCCATGTGTTTCTCACCACTCTGTAAATCTGGCGCTCCATTTTCATAAAACACCAATAACGATCTTTTCACAGGGCGCAGCGAGGTAGACGGTGTTTACACAAGACGTTTCCAGTGTGGGCTGAGCCGGCTCTGACAGCGAGCCCACACAGGACACGTCTCGTTTAAACAGACATCGACTCCTGACAGATCGCTCACACAGAACAGGAAGCCGAACGGAAAGCAGCGCGGGACGGAGAAAATCCTTCAGACCGACAAACACAACATACTTTTAATTAGTCAGAGACAGCAGCTGGTGTGAAAAAGATAAAACTCTCAAACTCATTTCTCTATTTATATTTAATGTTACAATGAAAGTAGCATCCTAAATTAGAAGCTGTTCCAGTCAAAAACATGCAGAGGTTTTACACTACGCTGATGATAATCTGACATTTTTGGAAGAGAATAAGGCAGTTTGGCAGTTTAGTGTCTGATCAAACTTAGGTATCTCTCTATTACAAGAAAAATAAGACTAACAAACCCACTGCAAGCTTGAAAAAAGTTGTGAATTTGTGGAAAATGAACAAATTTG